>NC_135555.1:21860224-22000224 GCF_964340395.1 Glandiceps talaboti | reverse complement strand
AGTATTATAGCGGAATTATTTTTACATCAAATTTAGACCAAGACATCCCCAGTGAGAATGAAATCATTCTATCAAAGTAGGACACTACATGTATGTAGTATTCAGGTTTAGGCAAAAAAAAAAATGTTAAGTTGTTTTTTTTCTGGCATGCATCACTTAAATACCCAATGTCAGTTGTTTTGTGTGTGTGTGCTTGTCCAACTCATGCTGTCTGTAGATCTGAGGGGGAAAACAAAAATAACCCTCCCTACTTCAGTGAAGACAACTGCAGAGCCAATCATGAACAAGCAAATGACATCTGCCGCCATATACACACTTGCTCTAAAGTACTAAATAAAAAGAACAGTAACTGTCATAAATAGTAGACTGAGTGACTGAGGTTTGTTGAGAATAAAAAAAAAAGTTGCATTGTCACACCACTTTAGACAAAATGTTCTGACCAGAAACAATTTTTTTATGGCCTTACACTAAATAATGTTTCAGAAAATATAATGTATCTGTTTGTTGTAGGGTTCCATCTACATTTCCAAGTTGTTGATTGGATTCTATTGGTTTTGTTTCCAACAAACATAATGCTAGCCCTAGTTATTTCTGTCTTTCTCATTACCTAATTCACCATAGATTTCTTCAATCTAGCAATATAATAAAATTAAAATAATGCCCTCTATGGCAGGAAAAGAAAAATTCACAGTATCACTGATGCCAGTGATGGTAAGAATATGAACCTACTAAGGCATATCTGGGTGAAAATTATCATTTATCGCTGAAATTTGGGAAACAAATGGTTTATAGATTCCTTATGACTTTACTTATCATTTCTACGGTATCTAGACTGGTAAAATATGATTATGAAATAAAAGTATTATGAAAATGTACAAATACACTTTTTCAAAAACAACAACCAACCATCCCATCCTTTTTCAGGTATTATGAAGCAGAATCATAGAATGAAATAGGGCTGCCCTAATGTGTAACATAGAATGAAATAGGGCTGCCCTAATGTGTAACATTGAATGACATAGGGCTGCCCTAATGTGTAACATTGAATGAAACAGGGCCGCCCTAATGTGTAACATAGAATTAAATTTGGGCCGCCCTAATGTGTAACATAGAATGAAATAGGGCTGCCCTAATGTGTAACATTGAATAAAATAGGGCCGTCCTAATGTGTAACATAGAATGAAATAGGGCTGCCCTAATGTGTAACATAGAATGAAATAGGGCTGCCCTAATGTGTAACATTGAATAAAATAGGGCCGCCCTAATGTGTAACATTGAATGAAATAGGGCTGCCCTAATGTGTAACATAGAATGAAATAGGGCTGCCCCAATGTGTAACATTGAATGACATAGGGCTGCCCTAATGTGTAACATTGAATGAAACAGGGCCGCCCTAATGTGTAACATAGAATTAAATAGGGCTGCCCTAATGTGTAACATAGAATGAAATAGGACTGCCCTAATGTGTAACATAGAATAAAATAGGGGTGCCCTAATATGTAAAATAGAATGAAATAGGGCTGCCCTAATGTGTAACATAGCTTGAAATAGGGCTGCCCTAATGTGTAACATAGAATGAAATAGGGCTGCCCTAATGTGTAACATTGAATAAAATAGGGCCGTCCTAATGTGTAACATTGAATGAAATAGGGCTGCCCTAATGTGTAACATAGAATGAAATAGGGCTGCCCTAATGTGTAACATTGAATGACATAGGGCTGCCCTAATGTGTAACATTGAATGAAACAGGGCCGCCCTAATGTGTAACATAGAATTAAATTTGGGCCGCCCTAATGTGTAACATAGAATGAAATAGGGCTGCCCTAATGTGTAACATTGAATAAAATAGGGCCGCCCTAATGTGTAACATAGAATGAAATAGGGCTGCCCTAATGTGTAACATAGAATGAAATAGGGCTGCCCTAATGTGTAACATTGAATAAAATAGGGCCGCCCTAATGTGTAACATTGAATGAAATAGGGCTGCCCTAATGTGTAACATAGAATGAAATAGGGCTGCCCTAATGTGTAACATTGAATGACATAGGGCTGCCCTAATGTGTAACATTGAATGAAACAGGGCCACCCTAATGTGTAACATAGATTTAAATAGGGCTGCCCTAATGTGTAACATAGAATGAAATAGGGCTGCCCTAATGTGTAACATAGAATTAAATAGGGGTGCCCTAATATGTAAAATAGAATGAAATAGGGCTGCCCTAATGTGTAACATAGCTTGAAATAGGGCTGCCCTAATGTGTAACATAGAATAAAATAGGGCTGCCCTAATGTGTAACATTGAATGAAATAGGGCCGCCCTAATGTGTAACATAGAATGAAATAGGGCTGCCCTAATATGTAAAATAGAATGAAATAGGGGTGCCCTAATGTGTAACATTGAATGAAATAGGGCTGCCCTAATGTGTAACATAGAATGAAATAGGGCTGCCCTAATGTGTAACATAGAATTAAATAGGGGTGCCCTAATATGTAAAATAGAATGAAATAGGGCTGCCCTAATGTGTAACATAGAATGAAATAGGGCTGCCCTAATGTGTAACATAGAATGAAAAAGGGCTGCCCTAATGTGTAACATAGAATTAAATAGGGGTGCCCTAATATGTAAAATAGAATGAAATAGGGCTGCCCTAATGTGTAACATAGCTTGAAATAGGGCTACCCTAATGTGTAACATAGAATTAAATAGGGCTGCCCTAATATGTAAAATAGAATGAAATAGGGCTGCCCTAATGTGTAACATAGAATGAAATAGGGCTGCCCTAATGTGTAACATAGAATTAAATAGGGCTGCCCTAATATGTAAAATAGAATGAAATAGGGCTGCCCTAATGTGTAACATAGCTTGAAATAGGGCTGCCCTAATGTGTAACATAGAATTAAATAGGGCTGCCCTAATATGTAAAATAGAATGAAATAGGGCTGCCCTAATGTGTAACATAGCTTGAAATAGGGCTGCCCTAATGTGTAACATAGAATTAAATAGGGCTGCCCTAATGTGTAACATTGAATAAAATAGGGCCGTCCTAATGTGTAACATTGAATGAAATAGGGCTGCCCTAATGTGTAACATAGAATGAAATAGGGCTGCCCTAATGTGTAACATTGAATGACATAGGGCTGCCCTAATGTGTAACATTGAATGAAACAGGGCCGCCCTAATGTGTAACATAGAATTAAATTTGGGCCGCCCTAATGTGTAACATAGAATGAAATAGGGCTGCCCTAATGTGTAACATTGAATAAAATAGGGCCGCCCTAATGTGTAACATAGAATGAAATAGGGCTGCCCTAATGTGTAACATAGAATGAAATAGGGCTGCCCTAATGTGTAACATTGAATAAAATAGGGCCGCCCTAATGTGTAACATTGAATGAAATAGGGCTGCCCTAATGTGTAACATAGAATTAAATAGGGCTGCCCTAATGTGTAACATTGAATGACATAGGGCTGCCCTAATGTGTAACATTGAATGAAACAGGGCCGCCCTAATGTGTAACATAGAATTAAATAGGGCTGCCCTAATGTGTAACATAGAATGAAATAGGGCTGCCCTAATGTGTAACATAGAATTAAATAGGGGTGCCCTAATATGTAAAATAGAATGAAATAGGGCTGCCCTAATGTGTAACAGCTTGAAATAGGGCTGCCCTAATGTGTAACATAGAATGAAATAGGGCTGCCCTAATGTGTAACATTGAATGAAATAGGGCCGCCCTAATATGTAACATAGAATGAAATAGGGCTGCCCTAATATGTAAAATAGAATGAAATAGGGGTGCCCTAATGTGTAACATTGAATGAAATAGGGCTGCCCTAATGTGTAACATAGAATGAAATAGGGCTGCCCTAATGTGTAACATAGAATTAAATAGGGGTGCCCTAATATGTAAAATAGAATGAAATAGGGCTGCCCTAATGTGTAACATAGAATGAAATAGGGCTGCCCTAATGTGTAACATAGAATGAAATAGGGCTGCCCTAATGTGTAACATAGAATTAAATAGGGGTGCCCTAATATGTAAAATAGAATGAAATAGGGCTGCCCTAATGTGTAACATAGCTTGAAATAGGGCTACCCTAATGTGTAACATAGAATTAAATAGGGCTGCCCTAATATGTAAAATAGAATGAAATAGGGCTGCCCTAATGTGTAACATAGAATGAAATAGGGCTGCCCTAATGTGTAACATAGAATGAAATAGGGCTGCCCTAATGTGTAACATAGAATTAAATAGGGGTGCCCTAATATGTAAAATAGAATGAAATAGGGCTGCCCTAATGTGTAACATAGCTTGAAATAGGGCTGCCCTAATGTGTAACATAGAATTAAATAGGGCTGCCCTAATATGTAAAATAGAATGAAATAGGGCTGCCCTAATGTGTAACATAGCTTGAAATAGGGCTGCCCTAATGTGTAACATAGAATTAAATAGGGCTGCCCTAATATGTATTATCATTTGTCTGTTGTGACATAGCCACATGTGTGACGTTATTGTGAAATCTTATGAGCTATACAAAAACATACATACCAGCAATACAAATATACAATATATGTTTAGATTAATTTTTTATAATATATTTTCAAAATATAATGTCAGGGGACTAGGTTTTATCTAGTCACTGTTAAAAAAGTTGTGTAAAATTTGCACACATTCTAAGGTCAAATGATTCATTAGCCATGTACAATTTTAGGGAGTATCATATTGCCCAGTACACTATTTCCAAAATGCATGTGATTTATCTTTTTGAGTTCAAGTATTGATTTCACCTTAAATACACAAATTTCATCTTCAAAGTTGTGAAAATAAGATACAAGATACTGTGTGGTACTGTAAAGGATTGAGTCCTTCACATTGCAACCATTATCCTACCAGGTCCCCACTTATACATTTGGGTTAACTTGTAAACAATCTTGGTCTACATCTTGTCCAAGGGCTGTAGTCATACTGAATTAAATGCTTGTGAAATGGCTCAACTGACAAGTTTGCAGAATCTCAGCTGGCCACACTAACCAACCAACCATATCTTGACTCCAGAAAAGTCAATAAACATGACTTGACAAATATGCCATAGAGGGCGCTCTTTACTTGACATGATATTGTGTACTCTATTTTTTAATCCAGATATGTTTTCATTTCCATTCCAGTAATGGTAGAGTGTTTGATAGAAGGAAAGATGAAATGATTTTATACCAAGATGTGAAGTCTATCCTGCAACTAATAGAGGCTAAAGGGATTCAAATAGCTGCTGCTTCAAGGTATTTTATCTTATGGTATAATAGTGAATAATAACGATAATAAGAAGAATCATTATTCATCCAATTAAATAAAGAAATTTGTTGAATGGTTACCACGGATTAGCGCCCTAATGCCCTAGTATTGAAAAGCAGGAGGAAACCGAAGTACCCGGGGAAAACCTGCATTGTTTGGCAGAGTCAAACTGAGCATCACCCTTCTTACATACAGACATGGTTAAATTTTAATCTTACCCAGCCAACACCTGGCGGGTTCGAACCCAGACTGTAGGGTTAAGAGGTGTACAAACTAACCACTCGACCACTGGCAACCCATAATTGGAGACTGTTGTAATAATATAGTGATATTATTATTATTATTATTATTAGACTTTATTTAATCTCGATAGACTGTTGAGCCAGTGGCTCTTCTCACACAGTGTCGAGAAAAACATTAAAATATTATATACAATATATACATTAAATACTGCACACATCAAATGAGGACAAAACAAGCAAAAATATAATAGGTACAATAACAAAATAGACGAACATCAACAATACACAACTGAAATTATGAATCACTTGAAATTGAAAAATGATATTTACATTTGCTTTTAAAAGCCTGCAGTAAGGGACATGATTTTAAGTCAAGTGGCAAACTGTTCCATATTTTTACACCACTGTAGGTAAAACTTTTCTTAAAAAACTTGGTTCTATGTTTTGAAATGTATAAATCTTCCCTGGCAGCAGATCTAGTATTCCGACTATGAACATTGTGTATCCTTTTAAAAACATTCAAATAATCCGGTGCTAAATTGTTTTGTACTTTATACATTAAAATTGACTCATTATATAAAACCCGTTTTCTGAATGGTGTCCAATGCAATGTATGGAATAAAACATCACTAGAAGTATTATAATCACAATCTAAAGTATTTATTATCAGAACTATGTATACTGTTCTAGTTGATAACAATCACATATATTACTGTGGAAAATGTGCTATCGGCTAACTAAGATAGACAAACTGTGGAAAATGTGCTATCGGCTAACTAAGATAGACAAACTGTGGAAAATGTGCTATCGGCTAACTAAGATAGACAAACTGTGGAAAATGTGCTATCGGCTAACTAAGATAGACAAACTGTGGAAAATGTGCTATCGGCTAACTAAGATAGACACAAACTAAACCTATTCTTGCATGTGGTAGATTACACAAGTGGATGACAGCAGTGCCTTGGCTATGTGGATACAATCACCTTGTAATCAAGATAGTGCAAACACTGAATGAGGTTGACTGTGTGGTGACTAGAGGAAAACTTGCTATCAGAAATGCCACCCTACTTTGAGTGTAATCACATCAATTAATAGCTTATATCAACATGTAATAACATTAGTTTTACTTTTTGTATGTGTGTTAGCATGCCGATAGTTGATCTTCCATTGTTGTATGTTCTTTTTGAATATTTTTTTATAGAACAGAAACTCCTCCTGAAGCCAAAACATTATTGAAGTTGTTCGATATTGACCAGTATTTTAACTACAAAGAAATCTACCCTGGCTGTAAGAAAACACATTTTGGAAAGTAAGTTGTTTTCCTTGTCTTTCATTTGAAGATAAACAAAAAAGTTTTCAAATGAAATAACATTTTAATGAACTAGTCATAATGTTGCAGGGTCTTTTTTTGATAAAATTTGATACTATTAGTTTGTAGCTTTGTCAGAGTTTTTTGCATTTGACAGCTAAGCAGGTGCCACCAAACCAGAAAGACCAAGCACCATGTTTTTTTACATCTCACACAACATGGTTTTTTTGTTATGAATGACACATACAAAATACAGACACTAGCCCCATCTACACGGCACTAAAAATCCTACCTGAGGTAGGATTCGGGATAGTTTGAAGCCTGTGTAGACGCAAACGCGTCCTGAAACCGTCCTGAAACTGTCCTGACTTAGGACACCTTTGAGAGGTTTCCTGAAACCCTCCTGACTTCGTCCTATGTACTGTCAGGACGGAATGCGCGACATCTACGCCGCAACCTTCATATGTGCAGACACAAACCTATTCTACCTCAGGTAGGACTTGGGACTGCCTCAGGTAGGACGACCTACGTGTAGATGGGGCTAATATGTTGAAGATCATGGCTCTCTCGTTTGGTGGTGCGCCCCAACGGCGAATGCAATAGCTGTTACCAGGGATATTGTTACCATCGCTTCTATTTCCTCTTTCATCGCTGTATTTTAATAATAAAACTACACTGGATTATTCCAATTAATGATGGAAACTTAAGACCAACAACAAATTTTCATGACGTCACATTTTGTTTATATGCATACCCAACTATAACCATTTCTAGACTAATCACTACCAGACTACACAGGAATACCATACAGGGAAAATGAAAACTTCTACATGTAATATATTGTTACACAGTACACATATTATTAACCAAAATTGGTGTACAAGTACTGAAATGTTGACAGCATGTAAAAAAGTATCTACCTATGCAGATTTGAATATATTATCTAGTTGAGGTGGTATATACAGCTCATGATAAATATCATAACAATGAAAATATATACAATAATGTATACTTGAGTTGGCACATAATCTCCCTTGCTTGTTTGAAATATCAATATATGTGAGTTTCATTCAGTACACTTCAAATTCTGTTTTCTCTATATACGACATCATGTAGACAACTCATTCTTCCTTGATATTGTTAATTTGTACACTAAAACTAGCAAACTTTAACTTGGTCTAGCTGGCTCACACAACTCGTGCACGGTATGGTTATGCTATGACTGTATAGTCCTGCTTGGTGCTGAGCAAAACGCGTGCACCGTCTGCAAGTAGCGAAACGCGTGCACTGTCTGCAAGCAGGACCAGGTATGGTAACACTAAGTTGAAGATCATGACACTCTCCTTTGGTGGTGCGCCCCCAACGGCGAATGCAATAGATGTTGCAAGGGATATTGTTACAATCGGTTCTATTTCCTCTGTCATTGCTGTATTTTAATAATAAAACTACAGTGGATTATTCCAGTTAAATATGGAAACTTAAGACCAATAACAAATTTTCATGACGTCACATTTCGTTTATATGCATACCCAACTATAACCATTTCTAGACTAATCACTTACAGACTACACAGGAATACCATACAGGGAAAATGAAAACAACTTCTACATGTAATATATTGTTACACAGTACACATTTTATTAACCAAAATTGGTGTACAAGTACTGAAATGTTGACAGTATATAAAAAAAGTATCTACCTATGCAGATTTAAATATATTATCATAATTGAGTGTTAGGTATGGTCTAACAAAATAAATTGTTTGGTTCTGGTTACCCAACCTCAACTAATTTTTCAATACCGACCTGCAAATTTAACGTATTCGAGAAAAAAAATAAAATCGCAAAAATTGTGAAGTCTTGCAAGAAATAGTGGATGCAGAAACTGACATCAACTTAAAAAAAAATATATAAAACTGTTGTTCCAATCTGTAATGGCTGTACATCTGATGGGAAGAAACCAAAAACACAGAGACCATATGGAAAACAACGGAAAAAACACCTATTCTAAAATTGAGCATAAGCGGAACCACACAATTTTTTTGTTAGGCCGAATAAATGTATGTACAAAATACTAACAATAGTGTAATTTTGCACTTCGGATTAATGTCACACAACTCGTGCACGGTATGGTTATGCTATGGTTGTATAGTCCTGCTTGGTGCTGAGCGAAACGCCTGCACCGTCTGCAAGTAGCGAAACGCCTGCACCGTCTGCAAGCAGGACCAGATATGATAACACTATGTTGAAGATCATGTCGCTCTCGTTTGGTGGTGCGCCCCCAACGGCGAATGCAATAGCTGTTACCAGGGATATTGTTACCATCGCTTCTATTTCCTCTTTCATCGCTGTATTTTAATAATAAAACTACAGTGGATTATTCCAATTAATGATGGAAACTTAAGACCAACAACAAATTTTCATGACGTCACATTTTGTTTATATGCATACCCAACTATAACCATTTCTAGACTAATCACTACCAGACTACACAGGAATACCATACAGGGAAAATGAAAACAACTTCTACATGTAATATATTGTTACACAGTACACATTTTATTAACCAAAATTGGTGTACAAGTACTGAAATGTTGACAGCATA
The DNA here is from genome assembly GCF_964340395.1 of Glandiceps talaboti. NCBI lineage: Eukaryota > Metazoa > Hemichordata > Enteropneusta > Spengelidae > Glandiceps > Glandiceps talaboti. The sequence goes on along the minus strand of NC_135555.1, from coordinate 21,990,777 downwards.
TAAAAAGTATCTACCTATGCAGATTTGAATATATTATCATAATTGAGTGTTAGGTATGACCTAACAAAAAAAATTGTTTGGTTCTGGTTACCCGACCTCAACTAGTTTTTCAATACCAACCTGAAAATTTAACATATTCAAGAAGAAAAAATAAAATCGTGAAAATTGTGAAGTCTTGCAAGAAAAAGTGGATGCAGAACCTGACATCAACTTAAAAAGACAATATAAAACTGTTCTTCCAATTTGCAATGGCTGTACATCTGATGGGAAGAAACCAATAACACAGACACCACACAATATTTTTGTTAGGCCGAATAAATGTATGTACAAAATACTAATAATACATCTGTTGCAGACCTCACTGTATGTGTGTGAATCCCCATCTGAATAATAATAAGATAACCGAGTGTGGGAGGTGAAAGTGTAATATTGCACTTCAGATTAATGTCATTTCTATGGGTTTATGTGCATACACAGACATGCACCAGTCCCTGGGGAGATTTTTTTGTCTCATATTCTTCAAATGTTTTGAGTATGTTATTCAGTTTTGAAAAATGTCCAACTTTTTTTCAGTTACTAGTAGTCTCCCATGTGTTAAGGTATTCACCCAACTGTTTGCAATCACCATTCAGGTCACCATCTAACACAGAAACACATGTGTGTTTAAAAAAATATTTATTCAAATTAAGAGAGAAAAAAGCCTGGCGACTTGAGCAAGTCTAGTGCATGCAGTGAGATTTACAATAGGTATATATATACCCAGGTTGGTCATGAATTTCACATACTAATGGCCCCTCCTGGGCCCTAAGATGGAAAAAGTGCGACATGTAAATGTCATTCGAAGGAAAGATACAGATATAAAAATTCCAAGCTCTAGTTGATATAATGATGAGATGAAACATTCGTTTCCTTACAATCTCTTTCACTGAACTGTTAATAACACGGCTGAGTCAGCATCAATATATCTCAGATAATGTTAATAACGTTTCCCTAACATGTATCAACTGCATCTTGTTGAAAAACCATGAGGGTTTTTTAGCACAACTGAACTTGTTCAGTAGTGCTATAGGGATCGCCCGGCGTCTGTCTGTCTGTGTGTGTGTGTGTGTGTGTGTGTGTGTGGATGTGTGTGTGTGTGTAAACAACTTAAAGTCAAAAACCGTTGAACCGATTGCCACGATATTTGGTGGGTCCATTACTTTGGGTGTCTAGTTGGGAAATTGTTCAAATCAAAATGATCGCATCACAGGTGTGTGATTTGGGTCAAAAAATGTGATTTTTGGTCAAAAAACTTAAACTCAGAAACTACTGGGCAGATTGGTGCGAAATTTGGTGGGAACATTCTTAAGGGGGTGTAAAGTAAGATTTGTTCATGACGGGATGATTCCATCAGTGATATGCAAATTAGGGCTAAAAATGTGTCTTTTTGGTTAAAAATCTATAATTCTAAAACTACTGAGCAGATTGGGCTGAAATTTAATGGGAATGTATCTAGGGATGTATGGACGAAGAAATATTAAGCATACCATGATTCCATGAGTGATATGCAAATTAGGTGTAAAAATGTTCATTTTTGGTCAAAAACTTATATCTCAAAAAGTACTTGGTCAATTAGTCTGAAACTTGGCGAGATGTTTCTGAAACTGTTATTCTGCAGATTTTCTTAAAAACATTTTGACAAAATTGGCCCTAGCGACCATGACCACGCCCTTTAGCAACAACCAAATGGCAGTATATTTTGGTCAAATAACATCATCTGGTAAGCAAGTGAGTAAACATTCAAAAAATGTACGCAAATACCCTAGCAACCATGACCACGCCCATAGCAACAGCCAAACGGTGGTGTATTTCACAAAGATAACAACAGGGTTTAATAGATAATTGAATAAACATCCAAAAAATGTATGTAAATTTGCATAGCAACAAGACCACGCCCATAACAACAGCCAAATAATCACGTATATTGCAAAGATAACAACAGGAATAGAAAGACAGATGAATAAACATTCAAAAAATGTGTGCAAATACCCTAGTAACCATGACCACGCCCATAGCAACAGCCAAACGGTGGTGTATTTCACAAAGATAACAACAGGGTTTAATAGTCAATTGAATAAACATTCAAAAAATGTATGTAAATTTTCCTAGCAACAAGACCACGCCCATAGCAACAGCCAAATGATCACGTATATTGCAAAGACAATATCAGGAATTCATACACAAGTGAACAAAAACATACACAATGTATGCAAATATATCTAACAACATGACCACGCCCATAGCAACAGCCAAATGATAGCATTTATCGTAAAGATAGCAACATGGTTGGATAGGCAACTGGATAGTTATTCAGCAAATAAACACCTATTGTTAGCATAGACTAGCATATGGATAAACATTTTTAAAAACTACAGTTGTGCTACAACGCCATTGGTGGTATTTTTTTTATCAGCAAATGTTTACCTGCAGTGTATTGATCTAATTGAGTTGTTATCATGTCAAGCTTAAATTGATTTACAGTTTGCATTGTGTACACGTTAAAGTGGCCATATGGATGAGGATTTGGTATTTGTTTTGATAACTTGATAAAATAATTTTATCACGGCTTCTACTTGAAACATTTATGTGAAAAAAACATATGCCAAATCCTTGTTTATAACTCAATAAATTGCAAAATCATAACAAAATTTCTAAATTGTTTTTATATTGTACGTACAAAAACAAACTATTTACAATTTCTTTTTTTTTAGCTTTTTGCAATGTTTTGAGTTACAAACACAAGACTTTGTCAATGTTGTGTCACATTGATTTTTCGAGTAGGACACCATGATAAAATTGTTTTATTAATTAAAAATCCAAAATAAATACCAAATCCTCGTCCATATGGCCACTTTAACAGTGATATGCTTGAGAAGAATACAGGGAATGTTACTAGTGCACTATGTTCTATACAGTATATGATTATTTTGTAAGTATAGCCAAATGCTGATAGTATAACCACAAGTTGAAATGACAATGCATTCTGAGACATGGTGAATTTTGTTGTTGCGAGTCAAAATACCATTTCTTGTGAGTCACTACATAGTAAGAGATAGGGGAACACTAAATTTTGGTGCGTCATTAGAAATTGTGTGCGTCAGTGGTGCATCAAATTGGCTTAGAGGGCACACTGCTCACAGGTAATATAACGGTAAGTCATACTTTCAAATTTGAACTATACTATGTCACATGGATATGATACACTTATACACAGAGGTAATCAGTAAATAGTTGACAGTTCAATGAGAAAGGTTGTAACTATGTGTCCTATTCAAATAAATCATTAGCATATACCACAGCCTGTTTTACGACACCGTCCAAGACGCATCGCCAAGAGGCAATGATTTTGCAATGTCACAGAAGAAATAAGACTGTAAGATAGATCATATTGTTACGCCCTCTCAAGGGGTTGACCAATGTATGAGGGCGCCCTAGACTCTCTTACAGCCCTCGGAGCTTCGCTTTACTAAAATTAAAGCTAAACGAATTATTTTGTATGTACCGATGCCAGCTAATTAACCGTACTCGAATATCCTTGTACTATGCGCCCTCATCGACCATGATAGAGATAACCATTCGTTGACGTGTGACTGTGACGCTCCGTGTTATCGCGAAGCCCCGGACTTCGCAATAACACAGAGCGTCGCAGTCACACGTCAACGAACATATATCTCTATGTGGTCGATGAGGGCGCACAGTACAAGGTTGTTCGAGTACGATGGAGTACGTTATGTAGATGGTATCGGTACATACAAAATAATTCATTTAGCGTTAATTTTAGTAAAGTGAAGTTCCGAGGACTGTGAGAGAGTCTAGAGGGCGCCCTCTCATGGCATACCTTACAGACTTGGAAGAAATAACAGCTCTGATTTGTGAGAATGAAAGAAATGACTGCCAAGGTACCGGTAACAATAATGTTATTTTATTTTTCATATAGAAACCTCATTAGTCAGTGAAATGGAAGACAAAATCCAAATTTAACACATCGTCATATATCTTGTAATATTGTCTGTTGTGTTTACTTTTTTTAGTAAATCTGTACAAATTCAAATTACTGATGGTTAACGCTTGATAGTTTTTGTACATGACCTTTGACATAATGCAAAGTTGAAAGGTCATAGACGCCATTTGGCTACGATTGTCAATACACTAGGAGTTTGTGCAGGAACTTCGGCTTATATTTCATATATTTTAATACTCAAAAATTTTAGCTGAAGACAATACTTTTACAGTTTGGCTACATTTTTATATAGCAGATGAAAACATTTGATTACAGTACATTGTGTATACTTATAGTGGCATATGGATGACCATTGGATATTCAGTTTTGATTATCAAATTATAAGACAATTTTATCATGGCATCCTACTTGAAAAATCAATGTGAAACAACATAGACCAAGTCCTTGTTTGTAACTCAATATAATGTAAATAGCTATAAAAAATGTGTAAAAAAAGTTTGTACGTACAATAACAAATACTTTTACACACTTATCAGTCTTTTTAATTATTGAGTTACAAACAAGGCTTTGGCATATGTTGTTTCACATTGATTTTTTTCAAGTAGAAAGCCATGATAACGTTGTTTCAAAAATTAAAAATCCAAAATAAATATCCAATCCTCATCCATATGGCCACTTTAAAAGTCACAATATGTAAGTTAATGTATTGATTCACACCTGATAACATAAATCTGTCTTTATTTTACCTTTACTTATTTACAAAAATGCACCATTAAAAGTGTGTGTGATCGAATCTGGAAACACTGACTACAACATTGTTGAGAGGACAATATTTGTAGAGAAAGTAGAAAGACGTGTGTTTCAAAGTGTGCTACGATGAAAATTGAAAAATTCATTTTTGTTCACTAAAGATTATGTGCCTAAGGGATGATTGCACAATGTTGCACAAGCTCAATAAATGAACTTTATTCGTTTAGGACAAAACCCCTTTCTTCCCTCCCCTAACAGAACATTCACAAGTGCGACACTGTCATGTTTATATATGATGTAAACCACAATGACAACTGTAGCGGTCACACTACTACGATCGATGCAATGTAAAACATGATGGCAAACACTTTAAAATACTACTGGAAATGTTCAAACCCAACAATGTATCTCACATTAGAAGTCAATTGTAAATATCAACATGTCGGTAGTAAATACAGAACCTGTTTTCAAAATTTGGTTCAAAGTGCAAAAATGAAGTTCAACAATCGTATTGGTGCCAGAATCCTCTAAACGAAAAAAGTTTGTTTATTGAGCTTGTGTGACATTGTGCGATCGTTCCTAAGTATCAAGGTACAGTAGCATTGAGTTGCATTTCCTACTAATACCAGTGGTATTAGCTATTGTTATGGTGATAACTTGACGATGTGTATTATACCACTGTATTTACATCTTTTTCACATATACAACTACTGACATGAGACCGCGGACGAACTGAACCTCTTATAAACAAGAAAAGTAAACAAATGAATTGGATTAATAACCTTGGTTGAGAATGTTGGAATAACAGAGACTTGTATTACACACCATGGTTTGAAAAGAACAGTTTAATGGCCTCTTTATGTGTACATGAAATGCCATGAGAACTGTACATTTGTTTGTGAACTCAGCTAATAGGTAAAGTGGCCATAAAACTGTTCTTATCAAATGATGGAATGTAATACAAGTCTCTGTACTTCAAGCATGCTGTGCCAAGTGTTATCATTTGTTTACTTTCCCTGTTTGTAACAGGTTCTGTTTGTCTGTGGTCTGATGTCAGTAGTTGTACATCTGCATTCATATTCAAACCAGGTCACAGTGGTTGCAGTGACAAATATTTCAATCTAGCAATGATGTTGTACAAACACAAACGACGCACTGTACAATATTTTACTCACAACTCTCTCTGATTTATACAAATCTCACCTGTGTACAGGATTTTGTAAAAACATTTTTGCCATTATCAAAACGTAGATTGACACTGATGAGTTTCTGAATACATATTTTCATTGGTTCTGGTATCAATGATTTATTGTAGAAGTAGCAATTTTAGAAATTTGTCAACAGATTTTCTTGAAAGATATGCAAAATATTTTCTATGAAACTAAGGAAAATATATGCACCTGTTATGACTTTGCCAAAGATATAGATTTATTTGAATAGGTATGACAAAAGAACTTTACATATTAAAACTCATCATACACACTGTCTACCCAAGTTAGTGATACTTTGACATTGAAAAGTGTTTTATTCACAGTACATGTTTCATTTAGTTGTTAGCACATTTTATGCATAATTTAGAACTTTATTTTTGATTCCTAGACGCACTTTTGTTGCATATTGATTAAATGTAATTACGATGCTTAAAATGTTGACAAATATGGGTTATTGATGATGTATAATAAAATAAGGAACTTCCAAGCATACCAATCAGAGAGAGTTGTGGGTAAGATAGTGTACAGTGCGACGTGAAATGTTAGTAAATGATAAAAAAAATGCTTTGAAGAGTATAAAGTTGACAAAATCACTGATAATTTACAATAATAGTAAGTTTATAAAAAAAATAACATTCCAAAATGTGACACAAGTCTCGCTATGAAACCAGAGTAATTTTTCCCTCTCACTAAAAAAGAGAATGTTACATTATTTACAGATGCCATGATGGAATCACTAAAGGTGATATCTAATCAATATTTACGATCAATATTTTTGCTAAAGTGGTCATATGGATGAGGATTGGGTATTTATTTTGGATTTTTAATTTATAAAACAATTTTATCATGGCTTCCTACTTGAAAATCAATGTGAATCAACACTGACAAAGTCTGTATTTGTAACTTAATACAGAGCAAAAAGGTTTATTTTTTAAATGTGTAAAAATATTCATTATTGTACGTACACATTAATTAATGAGTTGCAAACAAGGACTTTGTTAATGTTGTTTCACAGTGATTTTCCAAGTAGGAAGCCATAAAAATCCGAAATAAATACCCCCAATCTTCATCCATATGGTGACTTTTAAGGGTGGTAAGCAGGTAAAATCTATCGGAGGTTCCCCTCATTTTACCAGAGATCGCAAACAAAATTAAGGTAGATTGTATGGAAAACTTTACAACTTTTACAATTTCCACATTTCTGTTATTGGGGTTCCCTAACCTTAGCAAAAAACACTGACTATAAAGTATAAACTTAAAGTTAGATATTTTTAAGAAATTTTTGCGATTGAAAGGTGTTCACCAGTTCCTATAGTCTAATTTTTGCACGTTACTAAGCCCAGTACAATGGTCAAGAAATTTCACCTTCATATTTTGTCTTTGGTGAAAATTTCCATGTTTACAACATAGTGGATAGGTAATACGTTTTTGTAATCTTATATGAGTTTAGTAACTCTCTGTGTTTGTAGAGACAGGAAGCTATTTTCTATGCAGACTGCACTGAGAACAAGTCAACCCAAGACTATGGATGATTACTAATACATCCGTGTCAAGACAAAAAATTACATCATACTTGAAAGTTTTAAGTAGAGAGAAAAAAGAAAGAAAAAGCTTTCACCAGAATACATACTCCTTGTCTATGAGATAGAGAAATAAATATCTATTTTAGCCACATACAAAGCAAGGGTTAGTTCAAAATACAAAAACAGTACATCTGCTTTATTCATCATTTTCATGTACTATTTTAAGATGTCCACTTCACTTGTTTGGGTAGATACAACTAACATTTGTTCTCAGTACAGCCTGTTTGTAAATAGCTTCCTGTCCAAACATAAACAAGACTTTGTTCTCAATTATACTCCCACTGTGTACAGACAGTAAAATTGCTGTTATAACCATCTACTGCTACTAGAACAGCAACTGAGGCAATAAAGTGTTGCCATTTCATTTTATTACCCTGAGGGCTGTTATGTAGCAATTATTTCCTGAAACTGAAAGCCAACAGAAATAGCTGCTACATTAATTCTTGTTTAGAATTCATAGATAGAAATCTACAAATGTATTTCAAAATTTGTTTTACTATGTAACTAAAATGCAGAGACAATAGATATATGTAAGTATTGATGGGTGCTTACTTTGATTCTTTTTGTTAAACTGTATGTTATTCTTGTAATTTCAGTTGTAATGGATGGTAGAGCATACACATATGAAACACTTGACTTGGCAGGTTGTAATGCCATGTTAAATAGTAACGATGTGAGTGAATATCTCAAGATATCCCCCAATGGTTTAGAGGTAAGTAAGAATAACAATTCTCATCAGACAGAGTGTATTTTCCTAGTGACGCAATGAAAACTTGTCTCACGGTGGCACATGTTGTACCTTTGCAGCAATGAATAGGTCTGTGGTTTTATGATGATGAATATACTGTAATGTCACAATAACTGTAACTTTCTCTTATTCTTCATCACATGAAAAATACACCCAACTTTTTGGAAACAATTCAAGCTGTCTTACTACTTGCTGTATATACATTACCGTACCGGATGTTATCAGCTGTACATTCTGTGTTGATGTGTTCGCTGTACATTGTGTGTTGATTTCTTTGGTACATCTTACATATTACAGGCACGATGCGATGCTTCGTCATTTGAGAGTGTCCGCTGTACATTCTGTGTTGATTCTGGAGTCTGGTATTATGAAGTAACCATTATTACACCCGGTGTTATGCAAATTGGATGGGCAACAAAAGACAGCAAATTTCTTAATCATGTGAGTGTGTAACAGTTGTTTCCATAGTAACATAGGATTATTCTTTTGATCAGTTTTTTTTCTATAGCTCTGCCAGACAAGTTTTTCATACCTAAATACCTAAACTTAAACTTAACCTGAACTAAACTTAACTAAACTAAATGGTAAATTAGTGGACAGTGATATCTCTCTGCACTTAATGTCATAGATATATTCAATAATTCCTTGATAATTTCATATCGTTTACCGCCCTCTACAGGAAGGATATGGTATAGGTGATGATGAGTTTTCTCTCTCCTATGATGGATGTAGACAACTGTTCTGGTACAATGCTAAAAGTAGAGCACATTCACATCCAACGTGGCAGCCAGGTATGACAATGTCTGTCTGTCTGTCTGTCTGTCTGTCTGTCCGTCTGTCCATCTGTTCATGTCTACATTTGTACGGCTGTTGGCATAGTATGTATGTGTGTGTGTATGCATATGTGTGTGTGTGTGTGCCTTTATGTCTGTTTGCTTGCGCATGTATGTATGTATGTATGTATGTATGTATGTATGTGAGTGTGTGCATGCGTGCGTGCGTGTGCATGCATGTGCATGCATGTGTGTACGTGTGTGTGCATGTGCATGTATATGTATATTTGTTTGCAAATGAAGAAAGTTACAACTGTAGATTTATTTTTGTTGTAGGAGATGTGGTTGGATTTCTTCTTGATTTAGAGAAACAAGAAATGATATTTTCATTAAATGGCAACACTTTGCCACCTGAGAATCAAGTCTTTGAATCAGCTGGGTAAGAGAAATTTCATTTGTATTGCAAGTGGTAGGACTGTAAGAACAGAATAGAATTACAACATTTGACACAGTGCACAATCAGAGGCCAGTGAATGATCTCCATTGAAATTCTGTCATTATCATGACATTTGAATACATTGCATACATGAATACTAAGTGGCCAGACATTTTACACTAGATTTTGTTTTACATATACATATACATCTTTCAAGGAATATACACTCATCTCAGATTCCAGCTGATGTTTCCAATTTTGCATGTTTGCATGAAGTTAGAGTCTGTAATGGAAAAAGTCTTTCACAAATCTCTACTTGAAGACAAAGTGATGAACGCAGAGACCCTATTGAATAACTTAAAGTTGAAAATTGCTTAAACCAATCATACACAGCAAGAATAACAAAGTATTTCCAAAAACTATCGATCGAATAGAACCTTTAGCCTGTCTTGTTTAGTACTTGTTTACTTATTCAAATATAGCATTGTGTTCAAACCAGAGAGTTGTGTATTTTAGATACTAGATACTAAGCTAACAAGACATTTCTGTTTTGATTGCAGTATTGGCTTCTTTGCAGCAGCTAGTTTTATGTCCTTTCAACAGTGTGAATTTAATTTTGGTATGATGCCGTATAAATTCCCACCATCACAGAAATTTAACAGTTTTAATGATCATGCATTACTAGGTGATGAAGACAGGGTTATTCTACCAAGGTAAGTACTTCCTGGGTCAACTTTGAATCCATTTAGCAAAGTAAGTACTTCCTGGGTCAACTTTGAATCTATTTAACAAAGTAAGTACTTCCTGGGTCAACTTTGAATCTATTTAACAAAGTAAATACTTCCTGCACCAAATTTGAACCCATTTCGATACATTTTGCTGAGTGTTATGTTGTTATTGCTCAGTAATCGACTCAACTTAATTCCGATGTAATCCAACTCCCGGCAAAGTGGTTTGGGTGAGATGGACTTGAACTTGTCATTTGTATAGTATATGTCACTTGTCTGTTTGTCAGCAAGCTCAGCACACAGTCAGAGAGGAGAAATAGATATTCCAATGTTCCTGATCCTTACCAGTATATACACAAGAATTATAATTCCTGACAAAAGAAATTCTTATTTACTTCACAACACTTTCGAAAATTCCTACAATGTTATGACTGAAAAGCCAAGTAAACAACTCCTAGACTGTAGCTGTGATATGCTGTGATTTGATGTCTATATGTCACAACATGTTGATACGACAGTGATAAGCTATTGAATGTCTGTTCGTTTTGGTAGGACAGCTCTCTGAAAGCTAGTTTTATAAACCTGCAGTGTACAGTTTTAGGACTTCCACTGTTTACACTATCTTGATCACAGGATGATTAGAATTGCACAACAGAGGAACCACTATCAGCCACTTGTGTAATCTACCACATCAAACAATATTACTTTTAGTTTATATCTATCTTAGTAAACTGAAGCCTCGGCTACCAGAGTCGTATTTCAGAGTTGGGAGTTTTGTATGTTCTTTCAATTTGACCATTTGTTTATTTGGTACAATGTATAAGTACTGATTTTATGTTATATTTGTTTGCTCTATCATTACCACCTTACAGGCACAAGAAGCTAGCCTTGTTACGGCATATCAGTGTGAGTGAAGGTGCCTGCAATCTCTGTTTTGACAAAATGGCAAATACAATGTTAAAACCATGTGAGCACAAGTAAGTAGTATCAGTTTTATCGTATTTCCAAATTTTGCTACTTCAATTACTCTCAAAGATTTTACTTGTGTCCTACGTAGAAAAAAACATTGTCAATATTCTTTTGTAATAACAAGCATTGTGAGTCAACTTTGAAAATTACAAAAGTTGTCTACCCATACACTTTATTTATATCTGTATTATATGAAATACCAAGTGAATTGAACACTGGTGGGGAAGGAGACTTAATGTGAAATGGGCCATAGAAATAAACCTTTACTGTTAATCTGTTCAAGAAATGTCCAACCCATAGTTAAAATTAAGAGTTGGGGTCACCTTTAACAAGTACATGTAGATACAATAGAGGTCAAAATGATGTAAAAAATTGCCATTTTAAAATCCAATATGGCCACCAAATCCAATATGGCCAGTGGCACCAAATACTGCATTAACTATATGGGAAATTATTATTGTCAATCCCATTGAAAACAAGACAAGAGACAGACCTCAAAATTTCTTTTATTATTTCAAAAATACCACAAGCAAGTTTTCTGATGACAAATATTGGGGAAATGTTAAAAATCTTTATGTGAAATTCATCTCTGAGGCATATTGTACCTTAAGTTGCTTTAAATGAAATTCAAATGACCAGTATGAAAGGAATAGACACAACTGTGATTTTCAAGATAAACTCAATTGATTCGACCCCTGTTTTATAAACAATTACACTCTTTGGAAAGTCCAATTCAAACAATCAACGCCAAGTGATCTGATAACAGGAGGTTGTAAAATATAACACCGATATGTAGACTGAGTGAAGTTGACCTTACTAGAAACACTATTTTTAATAGACAATCTTACAATACAATGGATTGAACCTTAGACTGAGATTGAATACAAGACATCTATTTTACGACCTCCTGTTATCAGATACCACACTTAGTTGAATTGTACTTTCCAAAAGAGTGTAATTGTTTATATACAGGAGTTTATCTTGAAAATCACAGTTGTGTCTATTCCATTCATGCTGGTCATTTGAATATCATATATAGCCTTAATAATATATAGTTTTTATTGCATTTCCAGGCCTCCGGCCCATTTGCAAGGAGGTTACAAAAATTCAAAGTCAGATCATGACTTTCAGTTACAGAGTGCGTGAAATCAAGGGATCTACATTACAGTGAAATCAAAGCACAGTTACATACAAACATACAGAGGTACGGTAAAGTTATAAAAAATCAGAATCAACACTTAACTTGAAGACAAAATTTCTTTACGTCTCTGAAAAGCCTTATAGATATAACTTGATAGTTTTCTAAGGACAGCATCATCTTTTGAATTTACAATAAATTTACATAGGTTAGGAAACAGTATGAAATTCTCTGGAATAAATTTCAATCTCAAATCATTATAAAGGAAGCATTCAAACAAAAAATGGTACTCGTCTTCAATCATATTTCTTTTACAAATTTGACAAAATCTAGCCGTACTTTCTATACCCTCATGTCTACCTATTTCAATAGCTAAAGGCAAACATGCACACCGAAAACATGCCATAATCTGTCGTACTTTAAAATCACAGTTCAAAAACAAATATTTCTCGGGTTCAAGTAAACTCTTAAAATTTACATATGTACGCAATTTAGGTTTAGACTGTATATGAGTCCACCATAATTGTTTCGAAATGTCTTGTGCTCTTGCTACAAATTCGCTAATAAAGGTATCCTTATTTCCTACTTCTTGACAAAGCCATACGTGTCCAAACCCATAAGAATATAAAATATTTTTAACAGAGGATACCCAGTTGTGTCTACCCATTAAATCTAAATTATATAACATAAGATACGCTTGACGAGGCAATCGATGGGGAGGTAGCTCGATTAATTTAAGCCAAAAATTAACACAACGTTTAAGTGACCATACGAAAACTGGTACGCGTCCACACTCTCCTACAACTGCCTCGTTAGTCGCACTAGGTGGTAAGCCCAGAAAGACCCTACACCATCTACGCTGAAGACGTTCAATAATATCATAACACTGATAGCCCCATATTTCAGAGCCGTACAGGATAATGGGTTTGATCATTGTATCAAACAGCATGAAATGTATGTCAAAAGGGAAACCGCCAATTCTTTTACTTGCAATTAACAAAATATTCAGAGCTTTGTTTGCTTGCTCAGCTAAAGTAGCAACGGCCTTGCCCCAAGTATTTCTGGAGGAGAGAAGTAGACCTAAATATTTGTAATAGCTTACAACATCAATAATTTGCCCATTCAAAACCCATTTTTCCGATTTGGCTCTATGTCCCCCTTTCTGAAAATCATAATTTTCGTTTTGTCCATATTTACCTTCATTTCCCATTTTTCACAAAATTGACCTAAAATATTGATAAGTCTTTGCAAGTATACAACTGTATCCGCAAAAATAACAACATCATCTGCATATAACAATGAGAAAAGGTCATGCAAATCCTGTGTTAATTGAATGCCAATAGAATCAGAATTAATTAACATATTATTTAGTTCCTCTATAAAAAATGTAAATAAAATTGGGCTGAGCATACAGCCCTGTCTAACACCAACTGGACAATCAAAAGATCTCGACGCAATTTCACCTGCCTTAACACAAGACTTTACACTTGAGTACATTGAACGTAAAATGGAAAACATATTGCCATCAACACCAAGAACAGAAAGCTTATACAGTAATAAAGAATGGTTTTCCTTATCAAAGGCTTTAGAAAAGTCAACAAATAAACAATAGAATTTGCCTTTTCTGACACTTAAATATTTTTGAGTTACGGCATGCAAACCAAAAATGTTGTCTACAGTGCTATGATTCTTACGAAAACCAGCCTGACAATCGGAAATAATATTGTTACTGTCAGCCCAATTTGATAGCATAGAGTTTAAGATAGACGTGAAAATCTTCCCAAGAACATTCAATAGTGATATGCCCCTATAGTTGTTTACGTCATTCTTGTCTCCTTTCTTAAACAATGGAATGATGACCCCTCGTGACCATGTATCTGGGAAATTTCCCGATTCAAAAATTGAATTGAATAAGACAGAAAGAAAAGGCATAATAATATCTACAGAGTATTTGTAAAATTCACCAGGTAATCCATCAGGACCAGGAGCCTTTCCAGATTTCAAACTTTTCAAACTTGCCAATATTTCATTTTCTGTGATCGGAGCATTTAGATCATTGTCATCTTCAACTGGAGTAAATAACGAATCCAAATTCTTTAAGGTATCATCAACTGACTGTAGAAAATCTTTATCACCACGCTCTGAATCCCCACATTGCTGATAAAGATTACAAAAATACTCGTACCACTCATATAAGCTTATATCATTTGAAGCATAACTTTTACGTTTGATAAAAGAGTTCAGAATTTCCCAAATATTTGAAGAACCAACTTTCGTAGCTTGCCTGAGTTTCTCCCTCACAACATTCTGATAAATTTGTTTCTTTTCTCTGCACGTAAACTTCCATTTTCATCCTTCCCAATTCTGCCGTTCAAAACATGAATATTAAATTTCTTACATAAATCAATCAAAGCCTTACCAGCAGGTGTTATAGCCTTGTCTTTAGACAAAAATCGTCAGACACATACTGTACATTATCTAATGCAGGAATGTGATCAGTTGCATCGTCGATTATATAATCGTTCAATTGACCAATCCTTGCGTTAAAATCTCCTGCTAAGATTATACATTTGTCTAAATTTACACCCAGCACATCTGTTAGATGGTCACTCAACTTTTCAATCTCATCTGTAGAGTTTTGCGGCCGAAAATAGCAGCAACCCAATATGATGTCCTTGTCAATATTTAATAAACTTTTGTCGAAAGTGAGAAAAACGCAATTTTCTAACGACTTGTCATCAACCTTCAAAATCTTATCTACCAGAACCTGTCTAACATAAATAGTAACACCGCCACTAGGACGTCCCCTATCTGACTTTCTAATTGCTGGAAAAGAAAAGGCTCGATAGCCATGTAAAAAACTAATTTCGTTTTCCTTACAAAATGTTTCCAAGACACAAACTATATCATACTCTTTACAAAAATTTACGACATCTTCGTTATTTTCATGTCTTTTCAAACCACGAACATTCCAGGTTAGCAATGACACTGAATTCGCGCACCGCTTGTTCGGACCTTGGCCACACCCCTACGAAGAAACCAAACTCCCATCAACTCCTCGGTGCTTAAATAATCGTTCCACTATCTCATCGGAAAATTCGTTTACTCGAAATTCTCGTTTACAGTCCGACTCTACAACAACAAGTTTATCATACTGTAGATAGGCTTTAACGCTTGGGTTGCCTTCTATCAGGGTTTGTCTATATCTTAATAGCCTTGCACGTATATTGCGTACTCTCCTTGAAAAATCTTCCCCAATAGAGATACCGGTACCTTTTAATTTAAAGGCCTTGTGTAGAACTTGTTCTTTAATCTTGAAACTTCTGAAACCTGCAACAATAGGTTTAGAGCCTCTAACATGTGGTGCGTTGGTAATTCTGTGTACACGTTCAAATTCCACATCTCCGTCCACTTTCAGCTGGTCATGAATAATGTTTTTCACTTTTTCTTCCGAGTCCACCCACTTTTCATTTTCTCTGTCTTGTGGTACACCAAAAAACACCAGATTGTTACGTCTGCTTCTATTTCCTAATTCATCCTTATCTCTTTTGATGACATCAATAGACTTTTTCATATCGCGTAAAATCGAGGTCAACCAATTTTCAGACATTTCTCCCGAAACAGCCATATTGTCGTCTACTTTTTTTGCATGGTAATTTTCAGCTGTAAAATTCTGTAGTTCAGATTGAAAAGCTTCAAGGCCAGCTAGTTTCTGAGTGTTTTCCGAAGTTTGTTCTCTCAATTCGAACAGGTCGTCTTCCACATTGTCTATTCTCGTTTGAAGCAACGTAAAGTTGGTTTTGAGATCTTTAGTTTCTTCTAAAATGGTGTCCAATTTTACGTGAAGAGTGGCAATATCCTCTTTTGTAGCTGCCTCTGAGCTTCTCAGTTTGGGAGGACCAGGGTTTTGTTCGACATTGCCGATGATGATAAGTAAACCAGCTAGACATACCTTGATGGCCAAAGACATCTGACAGTTAATGAGCGGGATACAAAGGGAAGCCATCTTGGGTAGCCTTAATAATAAATTTATTGTAAGCTTACACTGCCAATATTGTAAGTCCTTCAATCCTTGAAACATTTCAAAACTAATTAGCTGATTTACCTCTCTACTAGTTATTGATGGTACTATGTACACTGGTTTCTTTTTATACCCCAATGTAATGAGAAACCCCTCTGATTTAGATGGGGGGGGGGCATTCCATCTCTGTCAGCAAAACTTGTGAAAACACCAACGTAATAAAATACTCAAAAGAGGAAAACAAAAAAATCACATAAATGAAATTGTACATGTTCAGACTCAGTTAATTTATACAAGCTTTTGTTTTTCCTCAGCATAAAGGTTTAATTCTTATTACTGAAATACCACCTAGGCAAGTCATTAAAAGTAACAATATTTGATTTCTAAGTTGACATTTTGACGTCCATTCTACACATGCATTACTATAGCTGTACTATAGCTGTACATGTCAACTTTGTTTTACTCCCTAGGAGCATGATATAAAATGATGTTACACAGGTACCAAGATTTGACTCAATATTATGATCTTTCTACAGGGGGCTGTGCATGGAATGTGCAATGCAAGTTGAGACATGTCCACTGTGCCGAACTTTCATAACAGTACGAGTACAGGAAGATGAGAAAGCGTCATAGCAGACAACATGTTTTTGTATGTACATGTACAAACTGTAATTTACATGGACACAGTATATCATAACAAGGGATATTGTTTTTTTTGTTCTTTTGAATGCATTTACCATCAAGATAATATTTGTTGTACAATATTGAACCATAGTTTTAATACAATATGTACATGATTACTCTTCAGTATTCACTTGTATCAGAGGTCATAAAATCATGGGTTTTTTTAACACAGTGTTTGCCCCCCCCCCCCCTTCCCGGGGGGTTATTTAGTTGAAATGCGCTATACTCTGGTGCCCATGTAGTATTTAGTCTAGAGGCTATCTGTGGCTTCAAATCTCTTTTCATGTCTAGCTCAATGAGGAGCTGAGGTGAAATTTCGTATTCAACTGAAGCCATCCACATATTCATTAACATCAAGTCTTTGTTAATGAATCACAGAATTCTGTCCAATGATAAGTTAGCGTTTATTGGGGGCAGATATGTAATGTCCAAATAGGGTACATCTGTCAGGTCAGAATGCTACTTATACATTGTTTACATCATTGTAACAGTTTGAGGTTTACTCATTTACATGAACAACTTTTGATTCATAGTTTCTCATTGAGCTAGATGGTGTGAAGAGATCTTAAGATTCAAAGTCATGGATAGAATCTAGACTACATAGCATACAGCTTTGAGACAAGGGTTTTAAGAGGGATAATGTGGGGTAATATTTTTGTCATCGAAGGTATGTAAAATAACTTAATTGTTAATCAGCAACAGGAGATAATAATGTTTGAGTGCCATCAACTTATGTTATGAAACGTGGGAAGGGATTGCTTCCGAAAAGTATGCTATAATACTAATCAGAAAAGGGGTGAGCTAATCCAGTGGTTGATGGTCCTGGACTACAGACCACTTCTTTTTAATAATGACAACCTTGACAACAATCAGAACCACTAGATTGGCTGTAGGATCACTGAATTTTTGTAGTTACCTGTCTGGGGAACACCAGATTACAAATGGATTTGTTACCCCTGAATCAGTTTGTGCAACCCCTTCCCGGGTGACAATATGCTTCCAAATAGCATCCTCTAGTGGCCAAACTATACAATCTTTTGTTTTTCAATAACCAAACCATAGTCAACACAGAGACTTATTCCAAGATAACTGGTTATGACTATGCCTAACCAAATGCCACAGCTTAGCTGGTTATTTTTACAAATTTAGAATTATGTGGTCAAGCAAAGAAACAGAATTTAATGTTGATATTACTGGCATTGCAGATGGCTAGAACTTATCAGACTTGTATATGTAGGGCATTTTGTGTAAGTGAAATTTTGTGTACACTGATGAAAAAAAAAAACGTCATTCAGAAAACTTTCGTGCAATGTTCTTATTTTCATGCAGGAAAATCTTTTCAGTGTTTCAGTGATTGTTAATACCCATAGATGAATAATTCTATGTTTATGTTTATACCATTTACATACAAATGTTTTGTTTTTTTTAGACCAGAAAGTTTGTTAGTCAGAGTTTAGAGAGAGTTTTGTCACTAATTCTCTAGTAAACAAGCATGTATAGGAAATTTAAATATGACATGAACTTTAGACTGTAAGATACGTCGTGATGTTTCACCCTCACTGGCCTCCTCTAACAGTAGGTGGAAGGGGTTGGTCGATGTGTGAGGGCGCCCTGTCACGGCGTACCTTACAAACTACATGAACTTCAGAAGATGTCAAAAGACCCCTTCCCCCACTTCACTCTGTTTCTCTATCAAACAGTTAAGATATATAGAATATTCAGAATTTGACACTAGGTCCTCCCCCTCTTCCCAACCGGGACTTTATGTTTTCATGCAGGTGTAGACAGCCATGTTCTAATGTGATATTTGCTAAGACTTGCCAAAAAGTCAATTGTAAATTGCCATATTGAATATATACATTCACTGTAGTACATTCACTTTGAGTATTACATTAGTAGTAATCCAGTACAAAAACAGTTTGGTTCTTTGACTAGTTTTGCACTTGAGTGGTCTTTTTCATGAAGAAATTCAAGTATTAGGGCAAACACTTTGTATTTTCGAACTTCATGTAGTAAAATTGTACTATTTCATTCCCCGAGAAGTCTCATTGTCAGTCAAATTGGATGTATTCTACTAGCTAGTGGTTCACAGATACTTCTATGGTGTTTGCATACTTGCTGTCTTGTACAAATGCTACTTTTATGAGTTTGTGCATATTAAATTAAAATTTTATTTTGTCTCTCTCAGACTTAGCCATATAGGTGAAATTAGTGTTGTCATGGTAACAGACCGATTCAGAGAAAAGTAAGCTAGCCAACAGATTCATCAGTTATCAAGAGATCAATTATTGCTTAGGTAAAACACCCCCCCCCCCCCTTTTTCTACATCTAACAAGGTTTTCAACCTCCTTGCTGAGTCACAACTGTTGGAAAACCAGTTTTGTGCATGAACTCCATCACCAGCAACAAAGTCAACCATTCCACCTCCTCGTTATAATAATAATCGTATAGGGATAATGTCATTTATTGGTCCAAATGAATTTAGGAATTTGTTGATATGGTAACCACTGAACAGGGTGCAGGTGTCTTATATCGTTAAACCAGGAAACTGGAATACCTTGGGAAAAGCTTTGTTATTTTGCAGGGTCAAACTATGTTGCAACTCTTAACATGCACCCTCTGCATAACCAGTGTTTCTTTAGTCTGTGAGTAATGCAGTGATAGAGCGCCCTCACACATCGACCAACCACCTTGGCCTGTGAGGGCAGTGACATGATGTATCTTACAGTCTAGTATATACTCCATCAAATTTCAAATTTTGAAATTATTCTTCCTTCAAATTATCATATTTATTCAGAAGAGTATAAAATTTACAAAAGTATAATAATAATAATAATTATATAATAATATGGTTGTGATCATAATGTCATATTCCTGGAATCCTGTATTTCTGCTGTTGAGTTATTACGTTTTCAAATTTTACAAATTCAAAGACATGGAAATCTCCAGAGAAAACCCATTTGGACGATGATATTAATAATTTGAAAAAAAATTATGATGATTAAGATAAAGTTACCAGCAACTGTCGAAAAGTGAGCAAGAAAACTAGTTGTTACGATGTAAAACAACATAATTGGTCACCTTGAGTCAGGGTAATTTGTAAATGACATTACTGTGGAGCTTTGGGTTACGTGAAAATGGAATGCATTTCATTGCATTTTGGGTACCCAGAGAAGCCATGAGCTAGCTACATGCGCTAAATCTGTGATTCTCAATAAATAAATTGTTTCATCTCAAGTTTTACAGGGGAGGTCAACAAAATAATGAAAGCTGTGGCCAAATTTCTTTCCATTAGTCTGTGTATGACTTACATATAACAAGCAGTCTGCCAAGTGTAAGAACACTTACATCTGCATTTTTAAGAAAGTATAGCTTTAGTTGTATTAACACCCCTATTTCCTGCAGTAGAATGGACTAATCCGTTACATTGGCTATGGAGGGTTGTTTCAATAGACATGTAGATAGGGGTGAACTGTTTAGGGAATGATCCATTTGGTGAAATGACTTTTCAAATTTACTCAACTTTGTTATGCTTATTCCTTTTGTCTAGTACAGCATTCTATGGTGGTTTACATTTTGTAATATATAGCTCAATAAATTAATTATGTATGAAATTATGGGATATATGTGTCAGGGTTCCATGTCAGCAAGAAAATACCTTGAAAATCCTGGAATTTTAATCCACTCTGGAAATTCCTTTGAAAGTCCTGGAATTGTAGACCACTCCTGGAAATGTCTTTGAAAATCCTGGAATTTCAACCACTCCTTGAATGTTGAATGTCCCAGAATTGCAGACTAATCCTGGAAAGTCCTGGAATTTCAAACATCTTGTAGAAATTTCTTCGAAAGACCTGGAATTGTAGACCATTCCGGGAAAGGCCTTTGAAAGTCTTGAAATTTCAAACTACTCCTGGAAAGACCTTCAAAGTCCTCAGAACCTCACCAGGAAAGTCCTTGACTGTTGTGGAATTTCAAATAACTTTTCAAAGACCTGTTATTTATTCTATGTCAAATCTGTTCACAGCCCAGTAATTTAATAGTCTATTGGTACAAATCCAAATATCACTCTATGTATCTCATTGACACTAAAACTCCTGAAAAATGTTATTTGTGTAAAAATAACCCCAAATGTCATTAAAAACACTTAAAATTGAAGTTTTTGTGAAAGAATGGACCGATAAAGGTCATATTTACCATTACATGTGCATGGCTGTGTTCATTTATTATGTTTTAATACTGTGTGATATGCTATTTCTCAATATCTTGAACTTGTTGGGATAGATCTTTAGTATATCACCAGTTGCCATGGTATCTGGTTGCTAGGATGTGCTGTAACACTTACAACATTAACACATCTCTTCATATTCATGGTTTTATAAGTGCAACTGGACTTCTTGAACATGTCTGTCTGTGTGTGTGTGTGTGTGTGTGTGTCTGTCTGTCTGTCTGTCTGTCTGTCTGTCTGTCTGTATCTATCTGTGTCTGTGTGTCTGTGTCAGTCTGCGTGTGCACGCTTTACTTGGATGTCCAGCAGATTCCATTCCTGTGATGTAATCTTGTTGGTATGACATACAAACTTTTACTATGGAACAAACTCAAATCTTTCATAACCTGTTATTCTATTGTGACCAGGAGTAAGTATAGTCTGTAGTATACGCCATGATGGGGCGCCCTCACACAGCAGGCTGGTGAGGGCAGAGTGACACAACAGTATCTTACGTTCTCGATTGGGTACTTAGCGAACACATGAAATAAAACACATCACAACAATATTTACAATTAATGTAGCTCAAAAGTTGACAGATGTCTTTATTACTGATTAAATGTGGATGCCGAAAAATACATGAAATGAAAAATTCTTTACTGATTCAGAAGTACAAATATATTCTTTAAATCACAGTCGCTTGTAAACTGTTATTCCTTTCCTAAATGGTTTTATTCTTGTCTACGACGGTCCTAATACAGAACAATGACGTTATTATAGGTATTGGCGATATTCTTATAAAATCGGTAGCGATGTCATACCCCCCCCCCTACTGTTGTATGTATGAACCAAAACTTATATAGCATCACAGAAACTAGGTATGATAAAACAGGTATTATGAATAACATGGGGTCAGAGGTTACCAGCACTTAACCCACCGTTGGGATAGATCTTTACCATCTATCCAGATTTCATCTTCTTTTGAGAGGACAAATTTGAATATTCCAAGATTTCGTAAATAATGTTGGGGTCAGAGGTTACCAGCACATAACCCACCGTTGAGATAGATCTTTACCATCTATCCAGCTTTCGTCTTTTTTTGAGAGGATAAATTGAGATCTTTACCATCTATCCAGATTTGATCTTCTTTTGACAGGAAAAAATTGCATATTCCAATATTTCATGAATAATATGGGATCAGAGGTTACGAGCACTTAACCCACCGTTGGGATAGATCTTTACCATCTATGCAGATTTCATCTTATTTTGACATGAAAAAAATGTGCATATTCCAAGATTTCATAAATATTATGGGGTCAGAGGTTACCAGCACTTAACCCATCGTTGGGATCGATCTTTACCATCTATCCAGATTTCATCTCGTTTTGAAATGAAAAAAATGTGCATATTCCAAGATTTCATAAATATTATGGGGTCAGAGGTTACCAGCACTTAACCCACCGTTAGGCTAGATCTTTACCATCTATCCAGATTTCATCTTCTTTTGAGAGAATAATTTTGAATATTCCAAGATTTCGTAAATAGTATGGGGTCAGAGGTTACCAGCACTTAACCCACCGTTGGGATAGATCTTTACCATCTATCCAGATTTCATCTTCTTTTGAGAGGATAATTTTGAATATTCCAAGATTTCATAAATATTATGGGGTCAGAGGTTACCAGCACTTAACCCACCGTTGGGGTAGATCTTTACCATCTATCCAGATTTCGTCTTCTGTTGACACGATAAATATATACATTACAAAATTTGGTAAATAACATGGGGTCAGAGGTTACCAGCACTTAACCCACCGTTGGGATAGATCTTTACCATCTATCCAGATTTCATCTTCTTTTGAAATGAAAAAAATGTGCATATTCCAAGATTTCATAAATACTATGGGGTCAGAGGTTACCAGCACTTAACCCACCGTAGGGATAGATCTTTACCATCTATCCAGATTTCATCTTCTTTTGACGGGATACATTTGAATATTCTAGGATTTCGTAAATAACATGGGGTCAGAGGTTACCAGCACGTAACCCACCGTTGGGATAGATCTTTACCATCTATCCTGATTTCATCAACTTGAAATAATTACGTCAATGAATGAAGTTCGTTAGAGAGGGTAGGGAAGGGAAGGAACTTTACTTTATTTCTTGAGAAACCCCCTAGGGGCTTTTCGCATCGCTTCAATGACCACAGACAAGTATGTGTTAGTTGTCTGTGCAATGACGAAGTAGATATCACACACTGAAAGCAAGAAGTTATGTTGGTCGTATTGTTATGACGTCATGAGAAATACTTTTTGGGCACAATGATGCTAAAGTCGACTTTATACATTTTGTCTTCAAACATTGCTGTGTATTATAAAGGTATTCGTAGTATACTTCTTACTGCACTGGGATAGCGTCTCTAACCACCATTTGCTATTGACTGATCAGAACTCAATACTTACTTACTTAGAAATGATATACTCTAAAAATATATACTTTGCAAACAATTGTTCTTGCAATGTCAGAAGACAAGTGTAATGTCATGAAAGGTATGCACGGACATTATCCTACAATAGTTGAAGCTATAGCTAGGTTTTATGTGAATATTGTGAATAGTGTAAAGTTCATAAATATAACCTCATCAGTGATAATCCTGAATCTGTTTTCGATGGCAAATAAAATGACGGATACCATTATAATGTGGTATGGGGTATTAATCGATGGGGATATTGAAAGTAATCTAAATTAATCAATTGCTGCACGAACCTTTGCACCATGAAGTTAAACGAAAATGATAGAAAATTGAAACAATCGTAGTTGTCATAAGAGTTTTCAGATGATACTAACTCGGTCCTCGAAAACAGTTGTATTCGTATGGCGTACGTATATGCGTAGTGGATTGCGCCCTCTGTGTTGAGAATGGTAGTAACGCTTGTTTTCGGGACGAATGGTAAATCTGCTCATCTATAGTTGTTTTTAGTCGTAAATAATGTTGACTGCGAGTCTAACCTGGACATATGCACCTTTCATGACCTCCGTAACATAAAGAGAAAGTAAATTTTCAGTATTTTGAATCCATGTACTTACAAATTGACGATTTTCTGTGGTATATGGAGAGAGGACTGTGCCGCCGCTTTCATCGTCTTCGCTCACAACCGAATTATGGAATCGTCATCGAACGAATAGTAGATGATACACGTGACCGTACGGTATTTTTTTTGCCCTTGGCAACTAAGTTCTCTGACTTGTGTGTGCGCATCAACAGTAGCTATCACACAGATCTCGTGTATTACGAGACTCAAATGGTCAAGAAATAAACCGTCAAAATAGAGAGAAATCTTGATAAGCTTGTGGAAGGAAAATTGATACATTTGATGTATACGTACACAAAAGGTTATCAGAGGGAGGGGAAAAGTCGCAATAAATGTTTAGTTATAAACTTGCTTCATTTGTATACGTAGGTGTATGGGTACAGTGCTTTGCACATTAGTGTTCACTGTTTTCATTTGATACAAACATGCATACAGAAACCAATATTAAGAAACTGTACATGCTACACTCTGAACTATGGACAAGAGATCGTTATTTGACATATTTGACATCGACAGTATTGACAGTCTAAAATACATCAAAAGTGTAATGATGGTGCTTTCTTTGAAGACAAGACCAAAAATGTCAATCTTGCATTTCAAAAATGTCAATCGAGTAGCACGATTGGCATTTTTGAAAGCTGACATAGTCGGGGAAAACTTTCCATGATTAATATTTTTGAAAAAAATGTCAATCGTGCAATCTGTGTAATCCAGAAATATTTTAATTAGCACCTTCTGATATATTTTGAATTTTATAGCTGAGATTTTCCTTACAGAGAGGGATATGTATGGAACAAAGAATAAATACAGTGATGAACTATGTTTTTCTTGTTTTAGGGGTACAATGAAAGTATTTGCTTACTTACTTACTCACTCACTCACTCACTCACTCACTCACTCAATCACTCACGCACGCACGCACTCACTCACTCATGCACGAACGCATGCACTCACGCACGCAGGCAGGCACGCACTCACTCACGCACGCACGCACGCACGCACTCACTCACTCACTAACTCACTCACGCACTCACGCACGCACGCACGCACTCACTCACTCACTGACGCACGCACGCACGCACGCACGCACTCACTCACTCACTCACTCACCCACCCACTCACTCACTCACTCACTCACTCACTCACTCACTCGTTCGTCATGTATAATGTGCATTGTTTAAATGGTTGGTGTAACTATAGTACTGGGACGATGCGTACTTTAAAATTGGCATATAATAACACAATGTGGTTAAACTTTGACTTATTAGAGGTGCAGTCGGCATTAGTAATATCTGTGTAATCCAGAAATATTTGAATTAACACTTCTGATATATTTTGAATTTTTGTTACCTACCAAGAAATCAGCCAATGTGATAAATTTTACATCATAATTTTCAATATTACACTTTACAGGTGAAACTACTGCAAAACAATAATTGTTATCCAAGGTTTTGAAATGTTGTATTTTAATTGCAAAATATCAAAAAAGTGGAAGAAATCAAAATAACAAATAGATTAGGTGTAAATTGTACATCATTTCATCGAAATCTGCTGCATTTAGTAGATGTATTATATTTTAATTCGTAGACACACTTGCTCAGAATCCCACTTTTTCTCCGGTTTCTGAAAAAAATTGTAGCCTTGTTTATGTATAGTTAGGTAATTGTTTCTTTGTTTGTTAAAAACTCTACTTTTGTATGGCATGACATGTAAATATAATGAACCTAATAATGGTGTGATACAGTTTGTAGAGCTTTAGATAATTGGTAGTCTGTAAGGTACGCCGTGACCGTCGGGGCGCCCTCACACATCGGCCAACCCCTACCTAGACGAGGTCGGTGAGGGCGAAACGTCACTACGTATCTTACAGTCTAGATAATTGGCTAACCTGGGAATGTATTGTCATGTACCAACTACAGCTAATTAGCCACATGTAGTGGTACGTGTAAATCTTGGAATACAGTGACATTTATCGACTATGATTTCATTGAAATCAGGGAGATAGTGATACAAACGGCAAATATCCTTGACTTTGTTAATATTTTTCCAGACGAGTCCGATAGATTTTATTCAGTGACGTAGTTTTATTGTAATAGTAAAGGTGAGTGATAAGAGTGTTGATTTGGAATAAAACCTAAACAATGACATACTTAGACTGTAAAATGCGTCGCTGAGGGCGCCCTTTTCACCCCTACCTATGGTGTAAAAATGCACCCCTCCCTACAATGTAAAATGCGTTGCTGGTGGCGTGCTTATCATCCCTCCCAAGAATGTTTTGTGTGTACGTTTTAATATTACATTTTGTCATTAGTGTATGTATATTGTTTTATTTGTGTATTTTATTTACTATTTTCTTTGTATTCTATTTTTTATTGTTTTTTTCTCATCCTGTTATTGGACTATGCCTATTGGATGGTATGTGAATAAAATAAATAAATAAATAAAGATGTCGCCGGGTGCGTCGTTATAATCCCTCCCTCGACTAACTTAGTCTCGGTTACCTAACCTCACCGCTGATGGCTCACTTCATAGCCTAGGTTGAGAGTCAGGGTAACCGAGATTAGACTGTACCAGACTATAAAATGCGTCGTCGGGGGCGTCGTCGTCATCCCTCCCTAGACTGTAGACTACATCACTGGTGGCATCCTTATAATAAAGGGTTCAAAAGAGCGCCCACAACGGCCGAATTTTCTTTTGTGATCAGGATTGCCTATAACCAATCTGATTAAAATCCGATGTAGATGTCGGCTAATCGTTCATTTTGCTATAATACTTCGTTATTTAGCCTGAATTGACGTACCTTCGTGGTACGCATGTTTACGTTTTTATCCTGATCAGGCAATATAACGAATGTAAAATAGCAATGAACGATTAGCCGACATCTACATCGGATTTTAATCAGATTGGCATATAACCAGCACACAAACATAAAACACGTCACAACAATATTTCCAATGTACCTCAAAAGTTGATGGGAATGTCTTTATTACTAATTAAATGTTGGTGCCAAAAAATAAAGGAATTACTAAAATACATAATTGTTTACTGATTCAGAAGTACAAATGTATTCGTTAAATCTTGAGATACAAATACTCTGTCTGATTATTTGCTGCGAGCCGGCTACGAAACCCTTCCTTCATGCCAAACATTTACAAGGCAAAAATGACCCGAGAAGTGAAGCGAGACTAGACGAGACATAGCTTGGACAGCGATCTTGATGGGTGTACAACTTACAAGGAGGTGCTGAGCTCTAAACAACTTCTTCAGCAACACCACTCGGTTGAAATCTATTGAAACAATCAATCTTACACTCACAATAACACCATCTAATCTGAGTACGGCACAATGAAAGACATGGGGGAAAAAGCCTTGTTTATGGAACAATACAGTAAAAGTATATGCTGACTAGACAGATTATCATTTCACCTTGGCTTGTTTACTTTGCAGTAATATCTCAAAGAATTATCAATGAATTTACATGAAACTTAGTAGAAAGATTAATAATGTAAGGACCCAAGTATGTGTTTATTCACGTGTCTGATGGTATTTTGGTTACATTGTATGGCATGGTGCCAACAAGTCTTGAAAACTATAAACAATGTAGCAGTTAGAGAGACGTCTTTCGAGAAACAATTTGGACCAGCTGTCCTTGATACATCTTGCTTTAGTCTATCAAGAAAACATACATCATTCATCACTGGTCAATAATAAATTGCATGATTTCTTAGGTTAGGTCATCGAATCAACTGCAAATTTTTCCATGATTTTATTTTAAAATAGTTCTGTGAAAAAAGAAACAAACACTAGTGACTGGAGGAAATATAGTAGATGTGCAAGTGGAAGTAAAAGAAATATATTGACATGGGACATGCACAAGAGGAAATATTTAGCAAGATTTTATATAAATGTTGAAATAAAAAAAATTAATATTGATATTTATATAAAGGTTAGAACAAAAATTCTTCATATTGACATGTCACAATATAATGTGATTCTACTTATAATAACTGATCATGAGCCAAAAAAATCATGTTATGCTATATTATTTTTATATATGAATATAATAATTTTAATTTTAATTAGGCCATGACAATTAATATTGTCCAGTATATTATGTACAGAACTGTTTTGTACCTGCAGAAACTTGCTGAGTAATATTTGTTGACAATGGCAATAAGCAAATGAAAATATAAATCGATTGCAAAGGTGCATATTTAGACCACAAAAATTATCAACTATGTGGACTCACTGGACAAGTGATAAGTTTTCATAATCTTTTTTTTCACCCCTTCAACCTGTCCTACTAATGTTCAGCTTGGTATAGGAAATGAATAGAGAAACACATGTAGGTTCTAAAAAACAAGTGTGCAATACTCCATGGATCTGCTACATGCAGGCTGCAAGAGAAACAAAAAAAAAACATAATTGACAATAAACAAGAAATGGTCAGGCACTACTCAAAATGCTATGATTAATTAAAGTGAAAAAATACAATCAACACACACAATCAATACTGACATAACCTTTTTTTTGCTAGAGCTGTTAATTTACAAAGATTTCACAATGTAGTGTTCTGATGCAGCCAGTGATGACACTAAATTAGATATTTTTACCACTGAAGAATATCATCGACAATTCAAATAAAATTACATCACAAATTACAAATAATTGCAAAAGTGATCAACACATTTTTCTCAACAAGAGACATTTGACTGGTTTTGGTATGTAAATAAAAATTCTCAAATGTTGGGTGTGAAATCATCAAGGTTTTGAATAAAATTGGCCATTGCATGTTTGATATATGGCTTTACATAGACAGACCTTGGAAACATTGAAATAGCACCCACCCCTTTTTTTCAGGCACAGAACAAACAAAAAAAAACTTTTTCAAATGTCAATTTATTTCAATGAATGACCTGCAATTGTACATGCTCAGTCATTTATGATTTACCAATTGAACCTTGCCCTTGTATTTTAGCAAGATATATGGTAAATGTGTGAGAAAAATGGTAACATTTACATACTTCATAACCTACATGTAGAGGCTCTGGCACAGGTAAAAGGAAGGAGACAGAGCTGTGGGAGTGTTGTTTCAGTGTTTTTTGTTAAGGGCGGTAAGTAGGCAAAATCTACCTGAGTTCCCCTTTCATTTTACCAGGATTCCCCATCCCACCACAATCCTTGTAAATAGTGTATGGGGTAACTGTCAGTTTTACCAGATTTACTACTTCTTGAATTGTTACCAGGGTTCCAAACCCTTAGCAAACACACTTTCCATTAGAAGAGTACAGGACAAATTTAGTTTCCTCAAGAATGCTGAAATGGGGATTTAATGGATGATGCAGCAAGGCAGTTGGTTATTTTCATCTATTTCGATGAAATAAAATACAGCAAATCAAACTGTCAATTTATGATTAAATTAGGATTATGTTGCTTAATTGACACACACTAGTACTTCAAACTTTCTAGGTGCAAGAAAACCTAGATTTATTCTTAGATATTTTTACACCAAATGTGATGTTTTTATTTATTATTATTATTATTATTATTATTATTATTACAAGTGAAGGGGTTTAAAAAGTATATAATAATAAAGCATTGTGTGAGAAACAATTTAGAGGAATGGTGCCTTTTGGTCCTATTGTCAATAAAATGCATCCGTTTGAGCATATATTAGCTTAGTCTGTAAGGTACGCCGTGACGGGGCGCCCTCAACCATCGGCCAACCCCTAACTGTGTGAGAGGAGGCCGCCCCCCCCCCCCCCCCCGATATTTGTCTGAACAGCTCGCATCACGACCGAGCAAGGTACAGACAAATACATTGTTCTGTAATGATTTATAAAGTTGCTGATGACATTCCCTGAAAACAATATTTGCAATGCGTCTCACAATATTTGTAATATTATTCCGAAACCACTGCTGTTTTCAAATCATCGTAGACTTTCACAACATACTGTTACAAATATTCCATGAAGTGTTTAGTAGTAGTATTTCTACTACATTGTATGCAGCAGTACATTGACAGGTACAAAATTTTGATAATACAGTGTTGCAAAGTTTACTGAAAAGATAATCGATTTTTCCGACACCCTACAGGCGCTCTGAGCTGTGCGAGTGTTATAAAATTTGAGCCAGGTTTTTGAGCTATTGCCGTGCTTATTATATTGTGGAGTCAAATGATGTATCCATTCGTGGCAAAATTTGGCCTCAGATTTCTGTTTGCTATGAAGACAGGTGTACTTGATATTTAAGGACCATTTACAAAAATAAAAGTTACCAACGTTAGATTTGTTTACGAATTACGTCACTGTACCCATCAATGTCGCTCATCAGATTTCACACTAAATGCTTCCCATCAGAAAATTTAACTGAAAGTAAGGGAATTTATGATCGTAACATATTCAGTCATAAAATAATCAGGTTTCTGGCAATTTCCATGACTTGTTTAGAAAGATTGCAGTTCAATAATATTTGGAAGCAACAGCATAAAGTTAGTGCTAAATATTACGTGATCACAATCAATCGCAGTCAACCAGATGCACATGTGGTATGTTTGTGCCTCCTGTATGGTGTACGGACGGACTAGCCTGTCTGTCAGTGTCACATTTGCTTCTTATCGTCAAGATGTTGTAAGAATTTGAAAATAGTCTGTGTCTGATCAACAGAATTTCTCTTCCACTAAAGTTTAGACAACATTTAGTTGTACTCACTCATGCAAACGTTGTTGATCATGCTTGAGATGTCACACTGACCTCGTTAACTTCGACGTCCTTATGAAAATAGGTCAAGGGTTAAATTCACCTAGAACACTTTCGCTCGTGATTGCCGCGCAATCGTCAAATATTTTCTAGATATCTTATTTTACACTTTGGGCTTTTTAGTTTTGTCTGATAACCAGCCACCTTGAAAACTATGTACTCACGTTATTTGATTTTCTCTTGATTGCGTTCATTACCATCCACAGAGTGACACGAAGCATTTTCGTTGTCTTTCAAAAAACTTCCCGTCCCGTGCGTGTACTGAAGACTCACTGTACATGTGGCATGGTGTATCGTCTATGACTATTTTTGTCTTGTAAAATAAAATTTGAACATGCTGAAGAGAACTATGGCTAGGAATGTCTTATTTTTGTTTTATCTATTTATCATTTTGTTTTGACGTATTGACTGTACTGTGTTATGACCATATATGTTATATGAACCTGTGTTTGCCATGATCCAGGTAGACACAACAATATGGCAACACTGAATTGCAACATCAGTACAGCGTTGTGTCTTTTTATGTTGATTTCGACAATGATACATGTTATAATTATGTATCAAAATAAAAGCAATCAACTCTCGGTAGTCTGCTATCATCATGAAGCTGACTTGCCTTTATATCAGTTCAAACACAATTTTCGATTTCACTTTGATCATGAGCCACAAGCGGGGAACTACTTAATTGGTCAGGGAACCAGTTACATTTACTGCTGGCCTTCAAAACGTTCGTTGAATCGGTAAAGTTTATTGTGATGACCATTGGCAAGTATACGTGTGTATATTTTTTAGAGTGTTGTGTTTCTTGGTTCATTGTGCACGATTGAAATAGAAACAGGTGAAATGCACATAAAATCGTAATTGCTAATTCGGGTTGGAAACGTGGTAAAGGCAAGGTACTAACCAGTCTAACGCAACGTACTCCTACTAATGCACGAGTCAATCACAGGCATTTGTTTCCCGAGTTATGGCTCAGAATATTTCTATCAGAATACAATAAAATGACAATAATATTGTTAATATTGACATATTAAACCAACACTATATGAAAGGGGTAAAATTACACTTGTTTCTGTGATCGCGCAGTTTCACTAAATGCGAAGGAAGACACTTCCTTCCTTTCTTCCTTCGCATTTAGTGAAACTGCGCGATCACAGAAACAAGTGTAATTTTACCCCTTTCATATAGTGTTGGTTTAATATGTCAATATTAACAATATTATTGTCATTTTATCGTATTCTCAGTGATAGAAATATTCTGAGCCATAACTCGGGAAACAAATGCCTGTGGGGAGAAATGTTGGGAGTATTACTTCTTTTAGGTGGTGATTTTCCAGAATGTCTTGCCCCAGGGAGTGGGGAATTTGACAAATTTTATAAGACTAATTTCCAAATCCCCCACTATGCCCCGAGGTGGGGGGGGGGGGGTGACATTGACTCCTGCATAAGGCACATGTTGAAGCCTGTATTACATGTAAACAGACGTGTCGTGTAGTTCTCAACTTGTCATACTATACTATACTTGCTATACTGTAATGTACGATGAAGCAAACTGAATCTTTACAACAACAACAACAACAACAACAACAACAATAACGACGTTACAAAGAGATACAGAACAACAGGTTTTAGGTCAAATACATGTATCGGCCATGGATATACATGTATGTTATGCAATTCCCTAGAAAGTATACGTAAATAACCGTTCCCCCACATCATCTCAGTTTCACGTTTGCTCGCGATATAGACATCATTAAAGATCAGTGGATTCAGTGTACTTTATTAGGCAACCGTTTATCAAAGGTAACCAGTACTTATTATTCATAGAAATACTCCTCAAATTGATGTCATAAATATCCCACACCTCAACAGACACTCCGAAAAAACACTGCATATTAACATTCGCCTATGAAATGTCGGAAAAAATATATGCAATGTCCCTTGTTGTTTTAACTCATCCATAATTTTAGCAACTAAGTTTAATGTAAATTAATGATGATTATTCCTCATCGTCGGCAAAGTCATGTAAACAATACATTTGTAAGCTGGCGAGTTTGTTTCTATCGTTGTCTATTTCACTTTGTATGTGATGTGTGTACCGCGGTACCGCATATGCAAACATACGACAATAGCCCCATCTACACGTAGGTCGTCCTACCTGAGGCATTGTTCGGACGCATTTTCACACTGGTTCCACCGCGGTTGAATAAATATTCGTATCTTAGAGAGTATCAAATACAACATCGGTTACTTAGAGGGCTTTTCCATACGTTTGCAATGTCGGCGAGGGCACACTCTTTAGTTGTCACACTGCTATGGCAAGTAAACCATGTAAAACAAGAGTGATACAAACAATCCAAAGGAAATCAAAATCGGTAAGTAATAATTTTGTTCTTGTTATCATATACAGAGTTCAATGATGTGACCAGCTGTCTTAAGGCATTGATATTGACAAAGTAATTATTTCATTCAGCTTTTTTTAATGTTCCAGTAGAAGACTAGACCTAGTGTGATTAAGTTTAATTATCATAATTTGTGTGAAACTGTTTGTTAAGTGACTGAAATCATACCCTAATGAAAAGTGTGATAAGTCCTTAGATCTAACTTTTCATTTCACAATAAAGTTTTAATTTTTTGAATTTGCAGTTATTGTATTGACACAGGTGAAGTACACATTGACCTATATATATTGGTCACACATAACTTACATTCTATTTCTATAATCAAAAAAGCAAACAGAGAACTGACGTTTTGAAATGATTATGTAATAGTTTGTCAACACAGCAAACCTAGTACATGTGAATACATCTACTGTACATGCTTTGTTTGTTGTTTGCTTGGTGTTTAGATGATGAACAAAAATGGACGTTTTTTTACCTTCCATAAGGGAAGGTTATAATTTAGGGATGTAAAGTCTGGCTGTGTCTCATTTTCTAAAAAAACTTAATTCATTTGCATAATCAACGACTGTCAGTAATTAGGCCATATCTTACAAATGCATGCTTCAAATTGAATATAATTTGGTAAATATTGCAAATAAAACAAAGGGCACATGTCCTGCAAAGCTTGTTGATGTAAGTGTAGTTTTAAGGAGTCGTTTGCATAATTAATGATTTTCAGTAATTAGACTTTATATGAAGGGTGCAAGCTTCAAGTTTGATATTATTTGTTACACACATTTATGATACCAGGGTGCACATGTTCATAAAGCTTAATGATATAATCATAAGATGAAGTTGAACTTGATATTTATGGCCATGGATGCAAATTACGAACTCATTGTCTTCCTTGCAAAACTGTTAACTTTCCAACACACCATTTAATTGATCTTGATTGTAATACACAGCTGGTACTCTCTGCTGTTTTGTTTTGTTTTGTTGCTGTTTTTCGTTTAAGTTTTTTGGTGGGTGTGAATGGGGTGTTGGGGTTAAACCTGTGATAAATTGTTACATTCTCTCTCTCTCTCTCCCTCCCTCCCTCCCTCTCCCCCTCTCTCTCTCCCTCCCTCCCTCTCCCCCTCTCTCTCCCTCCCCCCCCTCCCTCCCCCCCCCCTCTCTCTCTCTCTCTCTCTCTCTCTCTCTCTCTCTCTCTCTCTCTCTCTCTCTCTCTCTCTCTCTCTCTCTCTCTCTCTCTCTCTCTCTCTCTCTCTCCTTATGGGTTTATGTCAGTTTTTCCCTAACAGTCTCTTTGTGTTTTTTTTTAAATCTTTGTTTCACTCTTTATTTCTTATTGTTATCCGTTCATCATTGTAATCACTAGTGGGTTAACTTTTTGTATTTTTATTTCACAGATTAAGTGACTGACAGTGAAGATGATTCCATAGATGTGGCCCACTTAGATCAACTGGCTGAGGAGCTCTTTGGTTGCAATTTACAAGACATCGTTGATATAGAACTGGAGGTTGCTACATGTAGTACAGAGGAGTCAAGAGAAACTGGGATCAATGTGCAGGTGATATCTTGGACCAGATAGAAGAAGACGAAGCATCAGCAGCAGACATTGACGAAGAAAACATTCCACCACCTGAAGACAGTCCAGCCATCCAGTGTTCCTTTCACCATAATACAAATCATATTATCTCACAAACACAAATGAAAGCACTATAACATTATGCTAAATTAGTTTTATTTGATATTGATATAAACTTACAGAAAATATATCAACTTGACTCATCTTTATCATAAGATTAAATATGATTGTATTAAGTAAAATTGATATGGAAAATAATTTGATGCATTGTAATATAAATACAGACAACTGTAATTCATGTAATTCATTATTGATGATTGTTATACATCACATCACAACATTACCGTTCAGTGACAACATCTCATACATATAGTTACTTTGCACAATTGTTTATAGTAACCGTAGGACACAAAGGTGAAACAGGATTTATGTGTGAGATGAGCTTACAAAGGCCAGGTCATAGCAGGTCATGGCACGACACCATTACCAATGTTAGGCCAGGTCGTGTAATTTAATCATATCACCTGGGTAAATATTAATGGTCTGTAAGGTCTGGCCAGATCAGGTCAAATAATGAATGCATAACCTCTCTTAGGACCATGTCACTTTGGGTCTTTATCAGTAGAAGTTAAGCCTTTATGTTGTGTGGCCAGTTATGTCAGGTCAGGTCACTTATTAAAGTTCATGTCTGTCTAAGTCGAGTTTGCTCATGTATGGTCTAAGCCAACTATATATGTATGCTATAACACAAGTTAGTACAGTAGGGTTTGAGGTCAACCTGGGTCACGTCAAGTAATAGCAGGTCATGTAGTCTTAGTCACCTGAGGTCAGTTCACTCAATTGTAAGTGTTGTGCATAAAGATAGGTAAATACATATCGATATCAAGCATAGCTCGTCCATGAGAGGTCAAGTGAGGTCATGTTGGATCATATCGTGATATTACGACATATGCTATGTGAAATAATTGTAAGTAATGTAATTGTACATGCACACAAAAAAGGATGATTTTAAACATTTTGAAACATATTTTGAGCACAACAGTACTACTGATATAGATGCATGTTGATCTGATGTACATTGTATAAACATCCTGAGTATAAATCCATTATTTTTGTTCAAACCATATTCAACTTGGCTTGCTTGCCAGCACTTTTGACAGCTCCCTTCTATTTTTGTTAGGTTCAAGGACTGTGACCATACATAAATGCATATAGTTATTCTCAGCATCTGATCCAACACCAAGCTTGCAAAGTTTATTTTGTATATACCCTTCTTGCAGCCATCTGTAATGAAATAATGCTTTAGTTAGGAGAGTTTGGCAATGTGACGGGACAGAATTAAAGAAGAATATGTGTACATTAAAGTGGATATACGAATGAGGATTTGGCATCTATTTTGAATTTTTTATTTAGAAAATAATATTGACCACATCCATGTTTGTAATAAATTGCATGATATTAATAAATGTATAAAAAGTTTTTTGTTGTACATCCTATGAGTTTCGCAAGTGAAATACATTTGTTGTACTTATGCATACTGAAATTGAATGTTAGAATGTACGAGAAACCTAGCAAAGTCTACCAAATTGCCAACTTTACATTCAACCGTGAAAGTGCACATTTTGGGGACATTCAACCTTGATAACTGACTACATTAACACATCACCCAAAGACTGTGATTTCTATGAGTTTTACAAGTGAAATACATGTGTTTTACTTATTTGTACTGAAAATGAATGTGGGAGTATATAGGAAACATGGTAAAGTTCACCAAATGCCAACTTTACATTCAGCCATGAAAGTGCACATTTTGGGGACATTTGTTTTACTTATTTGTACTGAAAATAAATGTTGGAGTGTATTAAAAGCCACGTAAAGTCCATAAAATGCCAAAGTTGATAACTGACTACATTAACAAATCACCCAAAGACTGTCATTTCTATAAGTTTTACAAGTGAAACACATTTGTTTTACTTATTTGTACTAAAAATAAATGCTGGAGTGTTTTAAAAGCCACTTAAAGTCCATAAAATGCCAAATTTACATTCAACCTGGAAAGTGCACATTTTGGGGACATTCAACCTTGATAACTGACTACAGTAACAAATCACTCAAGGACTGGTTTCTATAAGTTTTGCAAGTGAAACCCATTTGTTTTACTTATTTGTACTGAAAATAAATGTTGGAGTGTATTGAAAGCCACGTAAAGTCCATAAAATGCCAAAGTTACATTCAACCTGGAAAGTGCACATTTTGGGGACATTCAACCTTGATAACTGACTACAGTAACAAATCACTCAAGGACTGGTTTCTATAAGTTTTGCAAGTGAAACCCATTTGTTTCACTTATTTGTACTGAAAATAAATGTTGGAGTGTATTGAAAGCCACGTAAAGTCCATAAAATGCCAAATTTACATTCAACCTGGAAAGTGCACATTTTGGGGACATTCAACCTTGATAACTGACTACATTAACACACGACCCAAAGACTGGTTTCTATAAGTTTTGCAAGTGAAATACATTTGTTTTACTTATTTGTACTGAAAATAAATGTTGGAGTGTACTAAAAGCCACGTAAAGTCCATAAAATACCAAATTTACATTCAACCTGGAAAGTGCACATTTTGGGGACATTCAACCTTGATATTTGTTTTAGTTATTTATACTGAAAATGAATGGAGGAGTGTATGAGAAATCACCAAATGCCACCTTTACATTCAACCAGGAAAGTTGGCAATGTGAAATCAAGAAATGGAACAAATTTCACTTTGGTATGGCACTAAAACACATTACAGTTTCATTAAGGGAATTATTTTTTCCTCTGCAGTATTCATTGATACTACATACTTATCATGCTTGGCCCATTTAGTCAAAGAGAGAGGCCTAGGGTCTGAGGCCTAAAAGTAAGAGAATTAATAAGTCCTGGTGAAATATACACAACATATTGGATGTACATGCATCCATTGTTTTGTATTTCTGCACACATAGCAGTCAGTAACAGTCGATTACTCTAGATAGTAACATTAACAGTATGTGGTCACTGTCATGAACAGATAGCCTCAACATGGCATTGTAGATGCACTCTATTCAAAATGTAGGGTAAGACTTGAGATGTCAAATTTAGTAACCAGCTATTATGACAACAGTAAATCAAACATTGACTATTATGAAGTTATTTCGGTGTACAGAGTGCGATAGTGCATGTATGTGCACAGTGCTATAGAAGCTCAGTACTAGAAGTCAGTCACACCATTCGTTGTAAAACACAATCTTACCTCCGGGAGACACTCATTCAGTCGCCTCTTCACTCTTCCTTTCACAATCGACTCTTTATAGGCAAAGGCATGGCACCTTCATGCAGGTATGCCTGCAGCCAGCTCGATGTCAGTTTTGCCATTAGTCGCCATTTTGAATGTGTACTCGTGCACAGTCCATTTTTATCACACCTAGTAAACACCTAGGTATTATTTATTTTAAAGCATGGAAACTATTGTTTATAGTTTATACATATCTTCAGGAATGTAATAACTAATAGTAAACTCATTATAATGTTAGTATGTAAGTGATAATTATTGGTCACAGCGGCTAAACTTGTGTACGAGCCTAGACCTCCCAAGCAGTTGAAAGTTATTCGACCGCGGTGGCACGGGCAAAAAAAAGACGTTTCACTAAGTGCCTACCTGAGGCAGTCCCAAGTCATACCTGAGGTAGGATAGATTTGTGTCTACACGTAGGAAGGTTACAGCGTGGATGTCGCGCGTTCCGTCCTGACTAGTACATATAGGACGAAGTCAGGAGGGTTTCAGGAAACCTCTCAAAGGTGTCCTAAGTCAGGACGGTTTCAGGACAGGTTCAGGACGCGTTTGCGTCTACACGGGCTTCAAACTATCCTGAATCCTACCTCTGGTAGGATTTTTAGTGCGTGTAGACGGGGCTAGTGTAACGCACTTTGCTACATTGTATTCAATTCTAGTGACGTCATTCACCTCGCGCACACACAGTAGTATTAGTAACGGACGCCATTTCTCACACTCGACACTTCGCAAGCCTTTATGATCGAGAATTTCTGGATAATTTATAAGTATTCCTGTAACAATGAATGCTACCGTGATGTCACTTGTCCCCGATGACATGAATGATATCGGTGTCTGTTATCGTCTGAATTTGGGACCCAGAAATACGTACATACGCATGTACACACATCGAGTTTCACAATACTAACTACAGTGTCAGCTGGAGCAGCAGACGATCTTTGAAACTGTCGGATTTTGAATTTCTATCCATAAACAAACGATAAACAGTATGGAGTCGCGTATGTCAACTTGTACCGGTACTCAAATGTATGTGTACACATTTGGAGATTTTGTGATGAAAGACTGAACCAAGTTGACAAGTGTAGTTCGAATTCGCAAGGACTGCTGGTATTTAGGTATTTAGTAAATTTACAATTTATTCTGGTGATTTTTAGAGTTTTACTTTTAGAATTGCATAGGTTTGATACAGATAATTTCAAAAATCATGAAACCTTGTTACAACAGATATCACCAACCCATACATTCCAACAGCAATGATGTTTTTTTCCTAAATTTAAAATGTTTAAAGTGTTTTATGTCTAATTTGTCAAAAATTCACGTTATATGGTTATTTTGGTTACCATGGCAATCGATGTTATTAAATGACCACTTTTTGAACTCAGCATGACAAAGTACCCTTGGTAGTAGGGTCAATGTGCAAATAAGAAGATATTTATCAGATTTAGAATGTTGTTTGTGAGATGTATGTGTATATAATGAAAACATAATTTTCACGTCTACCATACGTTTCCATGGAAACAGCTATCCAATTTTATACAATTTATGTTACATCAGGTAGCACTAACTCATACATGTCTAATACAAGGGCATTTATCACTGTATTATCTTTTTTTTCAATGTTTTATGTCAAGTTTTGGAAAAAATGGTTAACATATTATGGTGGTTTTGGTTACCATGGCAACAGATGTTCATAAAATGACCCCCTATTTTGAACTCAGCATACAAAAGTACCCCAGGTAGGGTGGTTAGTATTGAAATAAACTTGATTATTATAAAAATTATTATTACTATATACTTATTATTTAATTATTTAATTATTTAATTATTTTTTTTTGGGGGGGGGGGGCCATAAACATTTGTTTAAAATTGACACTTCAAGATTGACTGAAAATAGCATTTTATAAAATAAAAAGAAATAAACAGTACTAACTAGTCTATAGCTGTTTATTGTATGACAAAGAAAAGAAGCACTGAAAATAAACCTCATGTATGGAATGTACTGTTGCACACCAAAAATGCAACAATTAATACTTTTGACACATACTAACAAGTATTTACAAAGTGTTTTACGTGACTGGAAACTTGCAAAAGGCGCGAAAATGAGAATGGCCTAAGTGTGTGTGTGAAGTTAAACCGGTAAATTTATATCAGCCGATACATTTTCTGAACAGGCTCTAGTCTAGAGTGCAAAGTTACTTGCTTCACGCACGCCCCCGGAACCTGTAATAAATTCACGACGAACTTTTACTTGCATATAATAAAGTCACTGTCCCGGCACTACGTTCCGCCGGCTTTTCATAAACAAATGTTACAACTATTATTCGGGAAAACTTGACCATAAACAAATATGCTGGATTACAAAATAACTAAGCAATGACTAGACTGAAAGCAACATTTTCAAAACTAATTTACTGCAACTACCACAGCATGTTAGGCGTCGGCAAGACGTAATCAAACTCCGGAAACAAGACAGGTAAAAAAATCACTGTAAACATTACCTTGTAAGTGAACTGCTCATATGTAATCACGCGTACGCACGGTGACCATTGTAATATATTGCCAATGATGAAGCAATGAAGGCATGTCAAAACAAACATATAGGTGTTATCGTGGGTTATACTTTCATGGCCTTACCCACAACTTGAAGATAAACAAAGCCGATCGCAACAAGGTCAAGGACGTACACCATCGAGGCGAGATTGATCGAAACACACATTTTTCACAGATATTTTTTTTACTAAAATTGTTGCATAATTACTAATCTATAATAATAATAATAACAATAATAATAATATCACTTGTAAAGCGCCATATATCCTAAAAGTCCATAGGCACTGAAACACTACAAAAGTGATAAAAACTACTAGTGGAAAACATACTAAAAACAGTCTCAAATCTCAACGATGTTCAGCTTTATGATAGCCATTTAATATTTTGTTTGTTCTGAGCTGAATGTAATACAGAAAGATCAACAGTTTATTTCATAATATTATTCAATTTTATTGTAAAAATTTGTGCATATTTATAATTCATCACCTAATGAGCTATTTCCAAATACTTATTCGTTTATGTTTATGTTTACTTGAATAAAAGGGAAAACAATGGAACATCGTTCATGATGCCTGAAAGAACTATCAATGTATTTATTCTGTTTATGTTTACTAGAATAAAAAGGGAAAACCGTTGACGTGAATCTGACCACAAGGGCACAACTGGACATCATTCAAGATGTCTGAAAGATCTATCAATGTGTTGGAGGATCAGATCCGAACTAAGATTCTCTCCAGACGAGCTCGTGTGACCGAGTTCTTCAAAGACTATGACAGACTCAGATCTGGTTACATTTCAAGTAAGTTGAAATAATCTACATAACATACATTGCAGTACACAGTTTCAGAAGTGTGGGGACTTTCACTCTCTACATACCACATATTACAGCTCTTTGCAGAAAAGCTTGCCCAAGCTGTTAAATGAACTATTAAGATCAGTGAGTCTGATCACAAGGTTTCATGTTGAGATAGACACAAGAAAGATAAGAGACAAATATCACATACACAGTGTAGACTCTTTATTTAGTTAAATTAATGATATGAACAGTAACTGCATGAAAGAAACAGTTCAGTTGATTGCTGACCATGGATTTTGTTTGAACTTCAAGAAATTATACCTCATGTCTAGTGTAATTGTAGTAGTGTGCATGCTGTTACTGTTAATGTCATTAACTAAATGAAGAGTTGATATCATAATTATTTGCCTGAGTTGAACAATAAAAAACATCTTTAAATGAAAGTTCATCTGTGTTGGTAATTCAGTGTTGGTAATTTTTAAACTTTTGATCCAAAC
Organism: Glandiceps talaboti; assembly: GCF_964340395.1. Classification (NCBI taxonomy): domain Eukaryota; kingdom Metazoa; phylum Hemichordata; class Enteropneusta; family Spengelidae; genus Glandiceps; species Glandiceps talaboti. The sequence goes on along the minus strand of NC_135555.1, from coordinate 21,948,559 downwards.
ACAAACTTGAAAATTGTTATCTGATATTTTTGACTGCGTACTTCAGTCTTTGTCAACAGATTGACCCATTTATTCAGAAAATTATTATTAAAAAACATATCTATATTGCTATTCTACGTATTACATATTTCTCACATGATGGCAAATAAAAATGTAGATAAATCCAACATGGTCAGCATGACGTTATGTATTCAGATCACTAACTACACATAATCATAAATTTTCTAGACTGTCATGTGGGGATTTTTGGCTCTTGCCTTCCCTACATAGACAAGAGCCAAAAATCCCTGATGACTATTTCCTAGGCTAAACTCTCCTTAAAGTAACGTAGTCTGTTATTCATTCTACTGATAGGGAGTTCAAAGCAAAAAACCTATAGACTTGTTGTAAGGCAAAAAAATTGTTTGGTTCTGGTTACCCGAACCCCACCTATAGGTTTTCACCCTAAACATTATTTTACATATTCAAGGGAAAAAATCAGGACAATTGTGATATCTCTCGCAAAGAAATAGTGGATGATGCAAAAACTGGCACCATCTTAAAAAGACAATACAAATCTGTTCTTCCAGTCTGTACTGGCTGTACATCTGATGAGAAGAAACTAATAACACAGAGACCATATGGAAAACAGTGGAAAACATAACTACCTTAACTAGACACTCACATATGAAAAAATATATACCCCCGGTATATAAAAAATAACATAAAAAATCTACCTATCCCACCTATTCTAAAATTGAGCATAATTGGAACCACATAATTTTCATTTTTAAGCCTAAGCAATGAATAATACAGAAATAATGCGAGTCACATTTATTGTTATTCATCTAAATGTATCATAACATACACAAATATTTGTATGAACCATTAAAATTGAAATGTTTTTATAAGAAATGATGTACATATTGAACTATTTATTTAAGAGATATTATCATATTTATTGTATCATTATTGTTAGCAGCTGGTATTGATTGAACCATAACGGTAGATTACTCTGTAGATTTGATAGTTATTGGGAACAGATGTTTGTAATTAAAAGTATGCATTTTTTTCCCCACAGCATCACAATTTAAGCGTGTTCTGGATCAAAGCTTTGGAATACAACTATTCCCCGAAGATGAGCAGGCACTGACAGATAAATACGAAGATAAAAACGATGGAATGATTAATTATCGTAAATTCTCTGATGTCATCGATTGTGGTGAGTATTCTGGGATAGTACACAGAATATCTGTTTAATTGGGTAACAGGGTTATGAACTAGTAAAATCAAAATCAATAACACATATTGACCACAAATTTTGGAGTAGTCACATGTTTCTGTTCAAAAGATGTTGTCCTGTCGATGTATGTTTTTTTTTCATTAAACCTGCATTACTGACATTATGAGAGTCACTAAAAATGAAATGTTTTCAGTGACAATATTAAAATTAATTCCTTTGGTGGCCATGCTTTCTCACATGCCACACCTCGTCTTTAAAACAAATTGACACCGGAGCTCTGTCAGACACCCACAGTCAATGCCTTCAGGAAAAACCTTAAAACGCGAAGGTTTTCAATATTTAACTGTACAGTGCCTCTGAACTTTACTTTGTATTGGATACAGGCACTCGATTGATTGATTTATTGATTGACTGATTGACTGAGTGAGTGAGTGAGTGATTGATTGAGTGATTGATTGATTGATTGATTGATTGATTGATTGATTGATTGACTGACTGACTGAGTGATTGATTGACTGACTGACTGACTGACTGATTGATTGATTGATTGATTGCGTGATTGATTAATTGATAGATTGACTGATTGATTGATTGATTGAATGATTGATTGATTGACAGTAATTTAGAACAATTTATGTGACATTATTTTAAAAGTGAGTGGTAACTTTTTTATCTAAAATTGTATTTTTCACAGTTTTTGAACCAAATGATTTGAAGACTGAACCACAAGCAAGAAAAGTAGAAGTCACAGAATAGTAAGTATATCACTTTGCTATTGAATACTTATTACAGATGAGATAATGAAATATATTGCCCAGATATCACAAAGTCATTATTGTATTGTTAACCTTTTGAAATTCTTGGGTCATTATATCGATTATTCTCCTGGTATGATAATATTTCATAAGTAGCATTATAAACCTGTGATGTCACAAAGTTATTAATGATATAATGAGGTTATTACTCATATAATCATAGTGGGATATGACAAAGTCATTATTGGTATTATTACCCTGGAATATAGTGAAATTGCTATTGTTATAATTATGAAGGGATATGGTGAAGTTTATATTGTTGATGTAATCACCATGGGATATTGTGGAGTCATTATTAATGTTTATTACCCTCAGTGACAATTTCAGAATTATGTTTATCTTTTAGACACATTTATTATAAGGTCGTTATCAATATTTATCACCCTCAATACTAGTGGCTGTTGTTTTCCAAAATGCAATTAGATGTGTTTATCATCTGACACATACTGACATTTATTGTGAAGTCGCTATTGATATTTATTGCTCTCAGTCGAGATTTTATATAGTTGTTATGTGACACATTTCCAAAACGTTATTTTCTTTATATCCTTTAGTCTGGGGACACATCGCTCTCAACGTCCTCTCAGTCCATCCTTTCGTAGTAGATGTACTGATATTCTGAGGAGAATTGCACCATTTTATAAATACCATGGAATCAATGTCAGAACTTGTTACGAAGACTTTGACAGACACCACAATGGATTGGTAAGGTAAAGCCAGGTAAGAAAGAAATCACATGGACACCATGTGACAGTCACATGACAAATGTGTTATGTAGATGTTGACAGACACCAGAATGGATTGGTCACAGAAAGGCATGTCAGAAAGAAATCACATGGACATCATGTGACAGTCACATGACAAATGTGTTATGAAGATTTTGACAGAGTCACCACAATGGGTTGGTCAAAGAAAGTCATGTAAGGAAGAAATCACATGGACATCATGTGACAGTCACGTGACATACATACTGTGTTTGAAATTAGACTTTAAACGCTACATCACAGTGTAACATAGATACCTGATATAGTTACATATCACAAATCAAAACAGCGTAGTATAGTTATTGATGCGAGGATTTTCTGTTGGAATATCGTCCTATCTGTAGATCTTTATTTTTTCGGTCAGACGTTGAACTTTATTTTCATTTGTGTTACAGTTCTATCGTAGTTTTCCTGGTCCACCAGACGTGACAGAGAATGAGATGCAAACACTGGCTCAGAAATACCTGGATCCAAGTAAAGCTAGTCTCTGTAACTACTTGAATTTCCACCATGATGTAGAGGCTATCAAAGACACCTTGGTTGAGGATTTAGAATATCCAGGTAGCCCAGCTAAAGCTGAGTATAACATACCAGCCAAGGTAAGTCAACGTGTAGGAATTTCTGATTTGATGTATTTTCCCCAGAGGATTAATTTATCATTATTGTCTCATCAGTGATGCTGATGAGGCATTGGAAATGTCTGTTATGAAGAAGAAAATTAGTCATCCAATAGATTGTTTTCAAATTACATCGTTTGGCTATTACCAATACACAAGACCTTCCTGTGGTACTCGAAATGGGTAGTTGAGACAGATAAAATGTAGTATTGTACCATGCGCAAGCCAGGTTCAATAAAAAAATATGGAATATATACTCTGGTCGTTCTACCTCACAACAACGCATGCCTATGTCACGACAACACATTGTCTATGTCACTGGTTCTGCTGTGTTCGAAATATGAGTAAAAACTTTCAAAAGTGCCATTACTTTCCCCAATTTTACTTTTATATCACTGGCGATGGTATAATTATATTATTCCCAATATTGTTTCTTCATTCAGCTGGAAAATACTCATGACCTAAGGGTTGTCACTATGAGTCACTTGCCGAGAAGTAACAAGTGCCCTGAGGTCACTTGTATTTTCCTTGGCTGAACAAAGAAAAATATTGGGGCATAATATCTAGTTATAGGAAAATATCACATTTGCAAACTACTTCTATCAACTATGATTTCTGTTGTTTGGTTCTATATTGGTTCAATGAATTGTGTAGATTAGGGGTTGGTATAATTACCCCCCCCCCCAAAAAAAAAAAAAAAATCAAAAAATCAGAAGGTTTGATATTGCTCAGTGATCAAATCAAGATTATAAAAGTCTTAATGTGTTTTTTTTTCTAATTCAGACTGTAGCACCACGCTCCGTTGATGATGTCTTTGACAAGATCCGTACAGCTGTGTACAAAAATGGTATCCGTACCACTGAGTTTTTCCGTGATCACGACAGACTACGTAGCTACATTATCACCGAGAACCAGTTCATCTGTGGTCTGTCATTGGCTGTGGGCAAGGAGGCACAGTTATCACGCAGTGATATACAGAAAGTGGTGGATTACTACAAAATCAAAGACGGCAGAGTACGATACAAGGAATTCTGTGACCTGATGGAAAATGGTAAGTCTTGTTGAAAGAGATCAATGAAGTGAAATGGTTAGGTGACGTCACAAAAAAGATTGTATGTGGGAGGGAGGTAAAATTTCAATGTAAGAATATAGACATAAGCTAACTCAGTAACATCTGCCAAGCACAAGGGGACAAGCTTTGATGAAAATTCTCTTCACTCTTTTCATGAAGGGATAAGTAGGAGTGTATAAACACAGTAAACCCATTCAATGACAAGTGAAGACGAGGCAGTTAACTGGATCATATTGATTGCTTTCTTGTCAGATGACTAAATAAAAAATCTTTTGGAAAATAAAAAAAAATATTTAAAAAAAAAAAAAAAAAATGTTCATCCGCCCCCTGCCCACCCATATCCAGGGGGGGGGGGGGATTTCAATTCTGCAAGTTGTTGACGAAAATAGATTTGAAATTCAATTTTAATCGGACAATTGTATTAAAGAAATAAAGGAGCATAGCATAAAATGTTGGTGTATATATTTTAATTTTATGGTGCATTCTTACCAATCAACTTGCTACATGTATCTATATATATAATTGATAAATAACATGGGATACCGTCATCATTTCACTTGTTTGTATCTGCAGCATTTATGACCCAGACTTGGAGAAGAAACCAACAATGGAAGTGAAAAGACCACCACTAGGTGCTTTGTCCAGATATCTCAATCCATTGAGTGATGTAGAAGAAGCCAGAGTAGCTGAGGTATGGATGGATTTGTCAGTAACCGTACAAGAACGACGTATCGTGATGTATGCCTATTTCAAAGACTATGACAGAGTATGTACAATTTTTAACTCTTTTTTTTTTTTCTTTTGAAGGAGGCTTAATTTTTAAACAGGAAATTGAGAATACACCGCCCTCACTCAAATTGGAGGTATCATCACCTCATAGTATCGTTTCTTAAGAGCTTTGTTTCTTGGTATTCTGTAGAAGTGTAAATCAGGGATTTTTTTCGTATTGTTCCGACATAGGGGAAAGCAGGAGTGTTCTATGATTAACTGAGTAACCTATACAATGTATACCCCCAAGGTACACAGACAGGAAGTAGAGCGCCACCATGGCAAATTTTGGAAAGGCCTATTATAAAATCTTTTCAATACTTGTCTATCTATAGACAATACAATCTGTTACATCCCAGAAAAGCAAATTCAGTGTGTACCACTATCATTTATAGCATGAATATCAGGTATATAAGTGAAATCATTTTGCTTGGGTGTTAGGCCTAAAAATAAAAATTGTGCGGTTCCGATTACACTCAATTTTAGAATAGGTGGGGTAGGTAGATGTTTTGGGAGTTTTTTTTGGATTTTTTTTTTCATGTGTGACTAGTTCAGGTAGTTATGTTTTCTGTAGTTTTCCATATGGTCTCTCTCTGTGTTATTGGCTTCATCTCATCAGATGTACAGCCATTACAGATTGGAAGAACAGTTTTATATTGTCTTTTTAAGTTGATGTCATTTTCCACATCCACTATTTCTTGCGAGACTTCACAATTTTCGCGATTTTATTTTATTTTTCTCGAATACATTAAAAACAGTTTAGGGTCAGCGTAAAAAACTAGGTGGGGTCGGGGAACCGGAACCAAACAAGTTGTTTTTTAAGGCCTTGTAGGTTTCAAAACTCTGTGACACTCAGTCCCAGTTCAAAGAACCATGAGGTTCATTACAAGTTAATTTCTGTCTTTTCAACAGAGCAAAGCAAATACAAGAAACATCACATTTTCCCAGTTTGGTCGTATCTTACATTTCTTGAGTCTCAATGTGCAATCAGAAGACTTCAAGTTACTTTGTCGTAAATTTGAAGACCCAGAACGCCGTGGAGATGTCAACTATCCAGCATTTGTCCAAGCTGTGGACAGAGGTAATATATCTGATTTGTCAAGTTACAATCATTCAATCCAGAAATTTACTTCAGTTAACTTTCTGCGCCCGTACTCTCACGAGCATAGCGAGTGTAGTGTGGCGTACTCAGTGTATTTGTATGAGTGCTTGCAGTGTTTTCTGCACCTGCACTTTCACTCACCACACTTGTGAAAGTGCAGCAGAAAGCATGAGTGCAGATACCCTGAGTACCCACACTGGAACTCATGTGGCATGGGGTTCTGTTATTATATATGTTTATCTGATATGGCAAATTTCCATAAAAATCATACAGTGCAATCACATGATTTTGTGTGTAGTGAACGATTGCGTCCTCACTTGTATATCATTTGCATACAGCTAGGTATGCAATAATGTTTTTGATATTGCACTGCAGTGAAAATACCACTAGTATGTGTGTGCACCAGTGCAAGTAATTTGTGGTACATATCTAATATTACCTTGTTGTTGTTGTTGTCGTCGTCGTTGTTGTCGTTGTTGTTGTTGTTGTTGTTGTTGTTGTTGTTGTTGTTGAAGAAGAAAGGGTAAAAAAAAATGATTTCTTCACTATGATAAGTTAATTTGTTTTCTTTCTATAATTCATTTTCAAATTGTGTTCCTTTCCCAAAAACTCATGCAAACTTTATTAAGATAACACTAATGCAATGACCTGGGATTGAAACATAGTCCTTTAAACTTTAAATTTGAGATTTGTCTGCCACACTCATATTTTTTGTTAATGATTGTTATACATTGTCTATTTTATTGCAGAGTTTGTTGGCTTTACTATTGGAAGTGATGAAATGAAATGAAAGATGCAGGAGATGCTTCTGTTGTGACCAAGAAACCTGTTGATATCAGTAAAGTCAACTTTGAAGAAGTTTTAGGCAGAATACGACATCATTCATTAGTTAATAGGATCTGGGTAGGAACATGTACTTTATTTTTTTTATCTAAGATGTAAAAAGGAACGGTAGGTACACCAGTACACTGGTGGGCTAAGTGATGGTTCACTGCAAAAGAAGGGAAAAAAATTCAAGGTACAAACATACACGTATGTGTGATTAGTGTGTCCTCTCAGCCAATTTGACACGCCACTGATGCACACAATATCTAGTGACGCACCAAAATTTGGCATTCCCCTATCTCTTTATACTATGTGGTGACTCACAAGAAATCTCGGTTTTTCTCATTTTGACTCACAACAACAAATTTTAGCTATCATTAGAGGGCACACTGTGTGGTTGAAAACAAGTACCAGCCTCTGTACAAAGTGAAACTTTTACATTAGAAAATGTATACATTTGTATACTTGAAAAAATATACATACTTGTACACTAGAAAACAATGTATAAACTTGTACACAAGAAAATAATGTGTACATGTTTACATAAAAAATATATACACACTTGTACACTGGAAAAAAACCTACCGGATACTAAAATCAAAATGTGTGATAGATATATGTACTTTAGTATGACGTTATTTATGTGGTATTTTTTATTTACTAATTCTTCTTTATCTTTCAGGTGAATGAATACTTCCAAGACTTTGATCCGCTACGCAATGGTTCAATCTCACAGACCCGTTTCCGTATTGGTCTAACAGCCATGGGTTTGAGTACTATGGGACAGAGTAACTTGTCCGAGGCAGAGTTTCTTGCTCTGTGTGCTTACTATAATGATCCTAAACACCCCGGTAGAGTACTCTGGCCAAACTTCAAAGTAGATGTCGACACAGGTAACTATAGCAACAGTGTCCATGTAATGTTAAAAAAAAATTGCAATATATTTTTCGTTTAGATGTGTAAAGGCCCACTGCAAAGTAGGATTTGAATTTAGGTTTGAAAATTATTTTTTTTGCCCCAAAAAGTTGGTCTAGAACAAAAGAATGATCTCAATTAATCCTCATTAAGATAATTAACACTGATGTGATGGCCTAGGATTGAAACATAGGCCTTTAAGATATTGAAAAGTAATAATAATATGATATAAGATTTCTATAGTGACTGTACTAAAGTGAAAAACTTAAAAATCCTAATCTAATGTGGGCTTTTACATCAAGATGAAAAATAGATTGCAATTTTTGTCACTAAAGAAGCTCGGTGAGTGTTCCCTTTCTTACACTGCTTCAGTTTTGAAGTCTTCACTCTTTGTCACTCTAACTCTAAGTCTTCCTTCCACTCTGCCCTTAAAACCTACCCATTTCAATCTTAACTCTCACTCACTTACACACTTCTCTCTGCATCCTTACCATATTTTCAAATTGTCTCTCTGTATCCTCTCATTCTGTTAGTAGTTCTGTGTCTGCAACTGGAGCTCTTCAAAAAACAGGCACATTATAAATTCACTCTATTGTTATTATTAAAACTGTATTTGACCAACTTGCTAGATCGCATTAATTACAGAGAAATATTTGTGTCTTATAAATGTCATAATTTATTCAAAATTAGTTGTCTTTTATCAAATTAATGTACATGAAAATAAAAATTTGATGTTCTGTGAATACCGAACTAATACTTAGTAACTTCATTTTTCATTAGTGTTTTGATTCAAATTTGATATTTAGAAATCAGCGTTTATATCAAAATGAGAAGTTGTCAAACTTATTTTGAATTCCTTGGATAAAGCTAAATGTATGTCAACACTTGGTTAAAACAGAAAAATACTGTTTCCTGTGTTGCTTAAGTAGGATTTATGGTTTGTGGATCTTTTTATCTATTACCAGTGTTTACTCAAGTTGAGCCAAACTTAGAGAAGACCCCAACAAACGAAGTTCCTACACAAGACACCTTCTTAATGGATAAACCTGGTACAACAAACTGGAACAACGTCGATGGAATGGTGGTTTCAATCGTAGACAACGTAATGGAGAGAATGCGACAACGAGCCATGCAACGACGAGTTCTCGCAAAGCCTTGTTTCCAGGACTTCGATCGTCATAATCGCGGCCACGTGACCAACTCACAATTTCGTCAGTGTTTGACGTATCTCAGCCTCACCGCAACAGAAGATGAAATGATCGCTTTGGAAATGAAATTTGCAGATAATTTTGGGTTTAATTATTTGAGGTTCTTAGAAGAGTTACAACCAGGTGTCAAACAAGACATGAAGTATCAGGAAAGATTGGTTGAACTACACGCTGTCAACAGTAGAGTGGTTAATCTAGAGAAGAATGCATGTACAGACGTCGACAGTGTTCTCACCAAAATCAAGTCCAAGGTGAGTGAAATCAGCAACAAACTGACAAAATGAAGTTCCTGCAAATTAATACATGAACTATAAAAATATCAGTCTGTGTTATAACTTATATCTTAATATTTTGGTATTAGTATTAATACAACAGGGACTACTATTTAAGAGTAGATGAACCTGTCATTTTTTTTCTTGAAAACTTCCACAAGCTCAATTTACATGATGTACACCATTTTTTTCCAGTATGATATAGTCTAGTTCCTATACAGTATTGTTTCCATTTACACCTCCACTCACAGTCTAGTTCCTATACAGTATCGTTACCATTTACACCTCCACTCACAGTCTAGTTCCTATACAGTATCGTTACCATTTACACCTCCACTCACAGTATGTCAAAGTTGTTACTCTAGAAGTCCTGAGATGCATGAGATGAAATTTAAAATTCATTCACAGCCACCCACACAGTCATTAACATCATGTCTTTGTTAATCAATCTCAAAATTCTAACCAATAAATACAATTTTATGGCCATGTCACATAACTGGCAATAGTTTATGTTCACAAACAAATCACATACACATAAAGAGGCCATAAAACTGTTCTTATTAAACCATGAAATGTAATACAAGTCTCTGCTGTTCCAACATGCTGTGCCAAGTATTATTAATCCAATTCATTTGTTTACTTTCCCTGTTTGTAACAGTTTCCGTTTGTCCACGGTCTGATGTCGGCAGTTGTTATGTACATTATGATTGAACTTGGATATTTAAAATAATTCAAGTCTATCATTTGACATGATTTCTGAAAATTCTAACATCTGTTCTTATTTTCTCAGGTGATGAAAGAGAGGATTCGTATTTTGGAATTCCTACGTGATTACGACAAACTTCGTACAGGACGCATGAAGAAGGAGACATTCCGTCGTGCTTTGGATCCTGCCAATCTTGGTTTAAAGGGGTCAGAGGTCGCCATTCTTGAACAAGCGTAAGTATGCTCAATGTTTAACTCCAACTACACTATAGATGAGTGAGGGTGCTCTGTCACTGGGTACCTTATACATAGACTAACATTGCTACAGTTGATCCAGTGAGGTTATGAACAACAAACTTCATGTGAATATTGCTCATCAGAGTGCCCTCCTTTATAAAAATTCACGTTTCAACTTCATTTCAACTATACCTTCAACATTCTCTGATTTTGTCGATGGCTGGCAAAATGAAATACTAGTAAATGGCATTATATTATACCAGTATATTGATGGTGCAAATCAAGAGATCTGATTGGTCAAGACAACAAACTAAGACATCTAAAATAGTGACGAATGCACAGTCGTACGTAACACGAACATCATTGAAACGTTCATCATTGAAATCATTAAGGACCTTCAAGTAGTGAATAGATAGACCATCGATATCATAAACATCTAAGTATATAAACACTTGTCTCCCAAGAAGTCCAGTGAGGGCCATCCCTCATGGGTTCAGTGTTAATGTAGGAGTAAACCAGAGTACCTGAGGAAAGCCTGCGTTGTTCGGTAGAGTCAAACTGAATGACACTCTTCTTACAGTGTGGTAAATTTAATCAAACCCTGAATGGGATCGAACCCCGGCCGCAGTGATAAGAGGCAAGTGGTTTAACCACTCAGCCACCCATAACCCCAAGCATGGTAAATTCTTAATGCAATAAGTTACAATACTGACAATTAATCGCTATTCATCTCTACTCCTTCAGTTTCCAGTCTCCAGTAGATCCCAACTATGTGGAATACTTGAAATTCAATGATGAGATAGAAGGCATCTTTACCGTGAAGAATTTAGAGAAGGCACTGTTGTTAACACCACAACAATACCGTGTACCCGTAGAAGTGGAACAGAATGTTCTCCCTCCGGAAGAAAAAATGTGCTTGCAGCAGACACTGGAAAGATTAGCTAATAGGGTATGTAATCAATTTAATTAATGGTTAATAGGCCATTCCAGATTGCAAACAGGAAATAGATAATACAGCGCCCTCGCTCATATTGAGCGTATCATCACCTCATAGTACTGGTTCTTAAGAACTTTATCCCTTGGTATTCTGTAGAAATGTAAATCAGGGATTTTTTCATATTGTTCAGACATCAAGGAAAGCAGCAGTGCTCTATGATTAACCGAGTAACCTATACCATGTATACCCCCAAGGTACACACACAGGAAGTAGAGCACACCATGGCAAATTTTTGGAAAGGCGTATTATCAGTTGGGGAGTGGTTATCTCATTTGCCTAGTACAGCTGCAGTCTGGGTGCAAATCAATCTCATTAAAATCTGATGTAGGGAACTGGGCAAAATTTTGTTATTTACCACCTACTTTTATTGTCATTTATTCTTTTTTTGTTCTGTCGACACATGATACCTACATCTGACACAATCAATTAGGAAAGCAATTTTGAACTTTTTGACTCATATTTTGAACACAGCAGAACTAGTGACATAGACATGCATTCTCGTGATGTAGAACGACCAGAGTATATATCCCATATCTTGGCTCCTGTATGATATAATAGAAAATATATCAAAGTGCAGAGCATATTTTATTAATTATCTTGCTCAGCCTACATGCATCTAAAATCAATCCTTTGTTTTGTATATTTGGTAGGTTCGTACAAGGAGTATGCAGTTGTTCCCACTGTTTGAAGATTATGACCGCGTACATAACGGTACAGTCTCTAGATCCCAATTCAGACGTGTCCTCAGTGAACTGGAGCTCAACAGTTTAGTCAGCGAAAGAGAATTCCAACTTCTATATGAACAGTTCCATGTCAAAATCGGCGACAAAGACGACGTTAATTACATCGCTTTCTGTGATGCTATTTATCCGTTAGCTAAGTTGGAGTGGAGAAAACCATAAACCAGAAAAGAAAAAAGTACTTTCTGAATTATCACAAAAAATGTGTATTACCAGGTTGTCGAAAAGTCCATCCATATAATCACACATTTACAAATTATCAAATCGTCCATAAATTGATATGCAAAGACCATTGTGCAGGATATTTTTTGAAGACTGTATGTATATATAAGAAGAAAAAATTGAACAGGACTTTTTATTTTGTTTGTTTCATAATTTCAGTGGCTTTAAACCAGAACAAATGTTTGTATTTTAATGTGCTACTACTCTATGTGTTATTAATAGACAACACATGCTATATATCCTATCAGCTGACTCATTCATCCGAAATATATCATACCATGAAACTGACACTATGGAAGAAAATATTGTGTGTTTTTGGTGGTTTAGCTGTTTTTTAGACATATATTAAAGACAATGTAATAAATTTATGAAAAGGTTGAATGATATAATACTGTGTATATTTCAAAATTTGTCTGTTTCTTGTCACTGAAATATTCAATAAACTCATTTGTATAACAAATGTCGGTTTTCTTTTTTTGTTTTATTTTTTGTATGCTGTGGTTCGACATTCTCAGAAGTACTTTTAACTTCTTTGATTTTTTGCACACTACTCACTAACATCAGTGGTACATGCAATCTCAATAGGCCATTCCAGACTGCAAACAGGAAATTGAAAATACAGCGCCCTCACTCAAATTGGGGTTATCATCCAATGGACCTGTTACCAGTTCCAAGATTCATTGCGCGTCTCTCTATACAATGCCATGTATTCTGTATGCACAGGTGGGGTTTGCACGCGCTAATGAGGGGGATGATTGTCACCTGACCATACCCTGGGTTTTCCAGTAAAATCCAACTCTGTCATCGATGGCATTCAGTCTTTGTTCTGTAAAATCACCCATAATTAAAGAGGTCAACATGTCTTACCATCATTTCCTGATGAAAATGTTATTTCAAATGTAATAAAGACTAAATCTAACAACATAAGCGACGTCCTCTCGTGCAATGCATCTTGGAACCGGAAAATCGACTATAGAAGTGTAAATCAGGGATATTTTTCATATTGTTCAGACATTGAGGAAAGCAACAAGTAACCTATACCATGTATACCCCCAAGATACACACAGACAGGAAGTAGAGCGCCACCATAGCAAATGTTGAAAATACCTATTCCACTAATCCTTAATATTTTCAAACTTTACAGATTTAAAGTTAGCTCTTTTATACATAATCTGATGTATCACAAGTCTGCACACTCTATTACAGATTACTTTACTCTTATAGATCATCCCTATGATACAAGACAAAGACATAGTCGTAAACGTTTTCTAGAATATAATCATACAACATTTGGTCAATCTTCCATTTCATACTCTGGCGTCAAAGCCTGGAATAATCTGCCTGTTGAGATTCAGTCTATTGGTTCATGCATAAATTTTTTAAAAAGACAGTTAAAAAGCTGTTACATGTATTCTCAGAATATGTATAACTGTAATGTCATGTACAACTTTTCGTAAATTGATAGTGGAAATTGTATGTGTATCAATTTTACTGTTCCATTGTTGTTTGTTGTGCTTTGTCTTTTTTTAAATGTTTCTTATTTGTGATAGTTCTTATAGCAATCTGTAATGTTGTATATATACACCTAAAAGTAAGAGTATGCTTGTTAGTCACTAAGGGGATACAAGTTTGACTAGCTTTGCTATTTCTTGATCCATTCTGCCATGTATTCTGTATATGTATCTAGTTTAATTTTAAATAATTTTTATTATATTGGTGAATAAAAAAGTATTATTATTATTACTACTACTATTTATAATCACAATTTGACTTCCCCTCTACTACTCAATTCTAAGTACCTGTCATAGCATTTTATATCTTACTCGAGAGTCAAAATAGAACAAGAACGTTGACTTATTCTCACTGGCACCAAGATTAATGCGTGAATCATATATGAAGCAGAAGTTGTGGCATCAACCCAAGATGATGTGCCTAGGTAGTCAAATTCTATCTCAGGTTAAAAGAGAATCCCTAAGTCAGCTATCCTTCTATCTAAGTCTACATATCAAGCTCCATTTCCAGTCAGTGTGTGAAATTAAAGGAAAACGACTACTGGTCATAAAGACCGACAGGTAGCATAATGCTGCTGGTCCTTATGGAAAACTGCTAGTCCGTAATCAATGCATGCATGCGTTTATCCATGCATCCATGCATCCATCTTGCAGTCATCCATCCATCCATCCACACACACACACACACACACACACACACACACACACACACACACAGATGGTGATTTTATGAATCATCATCAATGGTATTAAACCAGTTTCTTGACATGACAAGAATTGATACACAGTCCATCAAAATTACAATAAAAACGTTAAAAGTTAATCTTTATTACTTTAACTACAATAAAGTCTCAAAATTTAAACACAAATAATTCTGTTAATCTTGTTCATCCTCATACTCGACAATTAACTTTTCAAACTTCTGAATTAATTCTCCCAGACCTGCTCTCATGTTAGGGGTATATAAACATGACTCTAGTATCTCGACCAAGGTATAACCATCAATTTGGTTGAATCCAGTGAGGTGTACATTAAAATATTTCTTGAGTAAAATGGTCAAATATGACTTCAATATCATCGCCATCTTTAATTTGTGGCCATGGCAGGTCTACTATAAACATTTCTATAATAGTTGCTGCTATCGACCATATGTCAAGCGATGGCTGTAAAGTTTCACACATTATCACATTACCAATATTATCGGTTTATCCAATGCAACCAGAAAATCCAAAATCACATAGCGTCAATTTGACACCATCAACCTGTAAATCGTGAATACACAAATGTTGTTCAACCAAATCTTCAAACGGTACCGTGTCTTTCTTCTGTATTTCCCACTTTTTTTCTGTTAATATTTGATATATACAGTAGTTCTCAACTTACAGATACGCAATTGCTAATCATGATTTAGGCGTCATTTTTAAATAGAAAGGTCGCTTTCGGATATTTTATAAACCAAATGTCTCAATTTTACCAATAATTTACAAACAAAACCCGAATTAATTGTTTGCTGAATTGGGCAAAAACAACACACAAGTTCGTTTCCGATAAACATGAGTTCAAAAAATAGGATAGTCAGGTGGACATTTAATTTTGTTTTGTGCTCAGGCCAAGAGACAAGATACTGTTGGTGACAACACCCTCTTTGATGAGATGTGAATTTGAAAGAGGTTGAACACAATTATGTGAAGAAGACGCGAACACAATGTGCAGACTGCTCTGTATAACTCAACTTACAGTTTGAAAAGACCTGGCTTCTCTGGGAAGGGACTTCAAAATTGGTATGGCCAACCGAATTGGAATGGCCAACCGAACTCTGACAGTGTAGTCAACCTGTTTTTCCAAAAAAAGAAACGAAATACATATTTGTCATTTCACATATCTTGAAAATGAAATTCAATATTCATGAAATGTTGATGATGTCATAAGGTCACAGGTCACCAACTCAATTGTAAGTTTTCGTCATAGATTATATCACCTAATGTTTTCTCACCAGAAATGTATGTCATAAATATGGATACTGTAAATATGTTGGTGGCTACTCCGTACAAATGAGTAAACTTGTCACTTTCGTCACAAGTGATATCCCTAAAGAGAGAATAATGATGAACCGTTATTGTACAAAATTTAATCAAATTTAGGCGCACATGTAGATACGATATTCGTGACACATTTCCAGTTGAAGACAGGAAAATGTCATGTGGGTCGCCGAGTGGTTTTGAATCTACAAGTTACAGGTTTGAGCCTCATCGCTGCTGTTTGTTTCTGAATGGCTAAACTCCTTGGGTAAGTTCTAGATTGTGCCTGAGTCAACCCAGTTGTATAAATGGGGACCTGTAGGATAGAGGTCGCAATTCGAATCGTTTGATTCATATGTGTTTGCATGCATACGCTGCAATGGAGTTGAGGAAGTATAAACGGCGGTTGTGTTGCTATAGGGGACCAGTCAGTTTCTTTGGCCTGGGGGTGGGGTGGATTTGTAGGGGGTCACCCTGTTTTTGAAATTAGCAGTAGGGGGTCATGCTGTTTTGGAAATTGTGGATGGGGGGGGGGTCATTGTGTTTTGGAATGTGATGGAAGAAAAAAATCCTTTTCTACAATGGCATATAGCCTTATCTGAAATGTGGTACATGTAAATATTTGTTCAACTTGTCCCTGTTTCTTACATGAATTCTTTAATATTACTTTAATATTAGTTCAAACAATATATACCTATACATATACATGTATTACCTAGCTACCACACTAGTTACAGAACATGTCATGTAAATGCTTGGCTGTTCCACAATCAATGCTTCACTTGTATTGTAACTTGGGGCAAAAGTGAACTTGAAGGTTTCGTAATTTTCGTAATTGGTAATTTTCATAGACAGTTTATAAAAGAAGTTTAATAATCTAAATTGTTCTGAACTTGTCAGAAGAGATTAATACACTTTCTATTTTGGAAACTACATTTTATTGACACCACAAATCACCACATCTCATCAGATTCCAGTTTCTATTATACACTAGGTATGACCACCTAAAGTTCTCTAACATACCGATGACTTTACTATACATGCAATATTGGTGCCCTATAACAATGTCATGGGCCCATTTTTATGTGAAACTTACATTTACATTAGCTTTTCGAAGCTTGGAAATATTACCTCACAGGCTATGAATAATCTAAATATTGCCTAAATAGAAGCAAAAAACTCCAGATATGCCAGGGGGGAAACCCCACCCCAGAGGTCATTCATACATTCAATCAACAATCAGATGCACCAACAACCTTTTTACAGTCATAATGGTATTAAACTTTCCTTAAATACTTTCACCCTATTCTAATTTGAGATGACATTGTCTTTTACATGTAAAGATGTGGAATGTTTGCCAAGATAGTCTAAAATTGCCTTAAACTTCAAATCTCCCCTACCAACGATACTACCATTAGATGTGCTGACCGTTATTATAATGATGCCATTTAGCTGTTTAAGAACATATTTTAACCCTATGTAAGTTATAAAGAATAGTTAATGATACTTGATGGTGCTGTCTTGTAAAGCATGAATTAAGTTATTGCTTGAAAGGGTCTGAATAGCCTAAATATTGGTTTTAAGAGTAAAAATCCTCCACGGCTTCTTGAGGGAGACCCCCTAGGACACCCCACCCCCCACATGAGGTGGACATATCCCATCTCAAGCTCTTACCCCTACCTCTTACTGTCAAGGTGCTATCAAAGTATTTTTCAAAAATATTTCAACCCTATGTACTTGCTTTTTACATGTTGGTGCTGTCTTGTAAAGCTTGGAAATTATTTTCTGAAAATGTCTTGATAGTCTAAAAATTGACTTTTCAGAGTTAAAAACCTCCTGGGCTTCAAGGGGAAGACCCCCTAGGACCCCTCCCCCATAAGAGATGTACACATTCCCCTCTCAAGCTTTCCCCCTACCTTTCACTGCAAAGGTGCTACTAAACTCCTTTTGGAATATATTTACCCTGTGTAGTCAATAATTATAATTATGATAATGCTATCCTGGGATCTTATAAAGTATTTGCAAGACAGTCAAGCAAACCACACTGAGTCATGATAAAATATTATATATGGGGGGATCATCATGTTTTAGAATTAAGTGATAGGGGGGTCAGCCTGTTTTTGGTTGTGACCTTTTTGTCGACCCGATTTAAGAATCCACAGGTCAATTCATTATGAATATCACCAAGTTTCAATTCATGAGTTTGATGCGTTTCATCGACGTAATTTTCACGTCATATTTAACTTTATGTACAGATATAAACTACCACTGTAAATTACATCAACCATTTCCCAACTGTCGTAAGGGACAAGGGTATATCTGTAAACTGAAGGAGAAAAAATTATGATGTCGACATTCTAAGACAAAGATGACTTTCTGAACATTTAGTTCATTGGAATATTGTAACCATCATGGAACTCGGGTTAGTATTATCCAACATTTGATGAAAACGAATAATTTCACATAAAAGTGTTAAAGAAATATGTGTGAAGTTCTTTGACAACAAACTTTGTTTTTACAGTCATGAGATTCTTTTACTCGATCACCTGAAGGTATCATACCACCAACAATATCGCAATCAATAGCCCTACTATCATTTTTGTTTCCGTCTGCTTCGTCTTGAGGGGGGGTCGAAATTTGCTTCTGACAGCGGACCACAACGTTTTCCAAGAGTTCTGTTTGAAGATAACTCGACGCTTTTCGGGATACCCAAAGCGCAATGTCCACACACTTCGGCCATTTACTTTGACTTTGAAACTGTTTTTTTCCTGAACAAGAAAGACAGCGACAACGTGAAAAGTAACTGAGTGGTTAGAATGTACATTATGTGCTGTCATCATTATTAATCTGAAAATCAATCTAAGGTTAATCTAAGATCTGTAGTAGGAACATACAATCGAATTAGTTCGATCAGATACAGAAATTGAGCATGATCTATTATTTTAAAAGTGGTTACCAGAATTTTGAATTTGATCCTTACTTCAACTGGAAGTCAGTGCAAGTTGACAAGTACTGGAGTGATGTAATCAAACTTGCATGGGCAGTTGACAAGACGTGCAGCTACATTTTGAAGAGTCTGTAGACGGTTAATTTGAACTTTAGTTATTCCGTACAAGAGACTATTACAGTAATCGAGGCAGGATTTTACAAATGCGTAGATTAATTTTTCTGTGGTTGCTTTGTCCAAAAGTCAACAAATCTTTCCAATTATGTGCAACATGATAACCATTTCTACATATCTGACCAATTTGATTAGACATGGCGCCATCGCTATTTAGAATCACAACTAGATTCCGAACTGAAGAAGATGGAATGATATCAATCTCACCAATCTTAAGGCTAGTTAGCTCTGATACAACTGATTTTAGGCGCGAGGAGAATTGTCATGGAGTACCAACATATTGGACATCATCCAGCTACAACTAATTCTTTTGTATTTGTAACATTCATTTCTAACAAGCTGTCTGACTCCAACGTTCAGTACAATTTCATCAGACATTTAACCATTAACGCAAACTCGCTGAGGTCTATCCTTACGAGAGTCACCGATCCAAAGAACTAAGTTAGTATTAACATTTAACTCAATCAAATACTTTAATAGATTGTATGGCTTTATAGTATTGAATGTACCAAAAGAAGTCTATGAAAAGAATCCATATGTACGCATTCTTACGTTCTATTAAATTAAATAGTGTAATAGATGCATCCTCTACACCCATGTGGGCTTTTATACTCAAACTGAGAGGGGCTAGGGGTTCGTGTGAACACATTAACAAAAGGTCAGTCCTATATGACGAGGGCACACAGTACAGACATATTCAAGTACTATTATATACAGTAGATATCGTACATACAAAACAACCCAAGTTTTAGATATTTATGTGAAGCTACGAGGACTGTGAGAGAGTCTATCGTAATACTTTATCACACAGCACATCATGTAATGAGCAAATGAAAACCTTAATGGCATCTTGGCATTATAAACTAGGGAAAAAAACTTGAGATTGGGATATGTACGCATATCATGGGATGAGGGGGGTAAGGTTCTCTCCCAAGAAGCTCTGACCTTTTTGACTTTTAAAGCCATTATTACAGGAAAATATGCTTTCCAAACTATAGAAGATAGTAATCATGTAATTAGCAACTACATAGGGTTGAGATATCGAAAACAGTTAAACAACATCTAGACAGTATATTAGGAGTGGGATTTGAGACAGGGATATGGTGTTTTCACAAGACAGTAGCACTATCATGTATCAGAAACTATTCTTTACACATACGGTTGAATTATGTTCATGGCATTTTATTAAAAGTCAGCACATCTGATGGTTGTGTAATTGGTAGTGGGAGCATTAGAGAGTTGATTTTCTGTACGAGTCTTCAAAGGCAATCATGTGGAACCGCTACATTGTAGTGCCACCACCCGCGCTATTTCTTGTGACGCATTTCCCAACAAATAAATTACACAGAGTTCCTCAACCTCTTCCATTCTCCCTTAAAATAACAAATGCACACCAATTATTCATTTCTCATGCAACACACAACCACTCAAAAAGTCTCCATCATCAGCCATTTGGACAGGCATGCAGGGTGAACAGGTGTCATGCATATGCACAATAATACTGGTCAACATGTGTAACGACACCACCGCTCAAAACTCTGTTGAGTGGTTATGCGCTTGAATAGTTTTGTGTGATTTATTAGTTGGAAAATGAGATATATCGTGGCTCGAGGTATTTTAGTAGTGGCACGAGCTGTTTCAGCGAGGAATGGCTAGCTAATGTGGCAGTAGTCTAGCCAGTGAGGGCCGGCTACTGACACTGGGGTAGTACTAGACTCAATTGAAACCTAACTCATTTCACCTGATTCTGTCAAAATACTGCCTATAGGGACCGGTCAGTTTCTTTGGCCTGGGGGGGGGGGCGGTGGATTGGTAGGGGGGGTCACCCTGTTTTTGAAATTGGCAGTAGGGGGGGTCATGCTGTTTTGAAAATTGTGGATAGGGGGGTCAGTGTGTTTTAGATTGTGATGGAAGAAAAAAATCCTTTCTACAATGGCATATAGCCTTGTCTCAAATGTGGTACATGTCAATATTTAATCTTGTCCCTGTTTCTTACATGAATTCTTTAACATTACTTATTAGTTCAAACCTAACTATACATATTCATATACATGTACCGGTATTAGTACCTACCTACCACACTAGTTACAGAACATGTCATGTAAATACTTGGCTGTTTCACAATCAATGCTTCGCTTATAATAGCAGTTTGGGGCAAAAGTGAACTTGAAAGTTTCGTAATGGTAATTTTCATAGATAGTTTATAAATGAAGTTAATCTAAATTGTTCTACTCGTCATGCTATTGACACTACAAATCACCACATCTCATCAGATTCCAGTTACTATTATACACTAGGTATGACCACCTAAAGTTCTCTAACATACCGGTGACTTTATTATACATGCAATATTAATGCCCCTATATACTAATGTTACGTGTCCATTTTATGAGATATGAGAAACTCATTTAAAAACGTTTTACGTTAGCTTTTCGAAATATTACCTCAAAGGTTATGAATAACCTAAACATTGCCTTAGTATCTCAAGCAAAAACCTCCAGATCTGCCAGGGGGAAAACTCCAAGGACTCCCTCACCCCCAGAGGTCACTCATACATTCAACCAACAATCAGATGCACCAACAACCTTTTTACTGTCATAATGGTATTAAACTTTTCTTAAATATTTTCACCCTATTCTAATTTGATATGATATTGTCTTTTCAAGATCTGAAACGTTTGCCAAGATAGTCTAAAATTGCCTTAAACTCCAAATCTCCCCTACCAATGATACTACCATTATAGATGTGCTGACCTTTACTACATGTATATAATGATGCCATTTAAACTTTTTAAGAACATATTTCAACCCTTAGTGTAAGTTATAAAGAATAGTTTCTGATACTTGCTGTCTTGTAAAGCATGGATTAAGTTATTGCTTGAAAGGGTCTGAATAGCCTAAATATTGGCTTTAAGGGTGAAAATCCTCCAGGGTTTCTAGAGGGAGACCCCCCTCAGACCCCCCACATGAGGAGGACATATCCCAGTCTCAAGCTCTTCCCCTCCTACTGTCAAGATGCTATCAAAGTATATTTCAAAAGTATTTCAACCCTATGTAGTTGCTTTTAACATGTTGGTGTTGTCTTGTAAGGCTTGGAAATTATTGTCTGAAAGGGTCTGAATAGTCTCAAAATTGACTTTTCAGAGTTAAAAACCTCCAGGGCTTCTAGGGGGAGACCCCCTAGGACCTCCCCCCCCCACATGAGGTGTACACATCCTAGTCTCAAGATCTTCCCCCTACCTCTTACTGTCAAGATCCTATCAAACTATATTTCAAAAATATTTCAACCTTATGTAGTTGCATTTTACATGTTGGTGCTGTCTTGTAAAGCTTGGAAATTATTTTCTGAAAATGTCTGAATAGTCTCAAAATTGACTTTTCAGAGTTAAAAACCTCCAGGGCTTCTAGGGGGAGACCCCCTAGGACCCCCATAAGAGATGTACATATTCCCTTCTCAAGCTTTCCTACCTTTCACTGCCAAGATGCTATTAAACTCCCTTTCTAATATATTTACCCTGTGTAGTCAATAATTATAAATATGATTGTGCTAACCCGGGATCTTATAAAGTAGATGCAAGACAGTCAAGCAGTCCACACTGAGTCACGATAAAAAATACCTGTCAAGCAAATATTATATATGGGGGGGGTCATCATGTTTTAGAATTAAGTGATAGGGGGGTCAGTGACTTTTTGTCGGCCCGATTTAAGAATCCACCGCCCCCCCCCCCCAGGCTGGAGAAACTGACCGGTCCCTAAGTCTGTAACCCTCGATGAACCCTCAACCACTTCCATCCTACCTACCATGACTTTTTCTTTCAAATTTGGTAACGGTTGACAAAATGCCTACACAGTATTCGTATTGTAACATTTAGTCAGACATCTAAAGTACTCAATGTTTGTACGTCCGACCCTCCTACTATATAATGCAGTATTACTTGGAAAACTGTCGTAGAGGGCACATCAAACTCTCCAGCAAGCAGTCGTAGTTGTGTGTTTAAGCGTTATATTTTCTTTCATACGTATATCACTTGCTTTGTATATCACTTTTTACATGGCATGTCATTTGTCTTATATGTGTAATTTATTTCCACACATGCATCAGTTACCTTAAATGTGTCATTTATTTTTATGATGAACCATTTACTTTATACGTGTGTAATTTATTTTCATATTTTCATCATTTGTCTTATGTGTGCATCATTTATATTCACACATGCGTTACTTGCCTTATGTGTCACTTATGTTAGCATGTATAAATTAAAAGTTATTTTACATTCATCATCATTGCATATCAAATGTAGATGAATAACATAAAGTGAGTAACTTATAGATGGCACTTACCACTCTTAGCCGTCAGGTGTAGCTGATGTACACTTAATATGCTGTAGATATAATAGCCATTGCCTTGATTGACATCCACAACAGCCAGACAACAGTACTTTCAGTTGGTTAATTTATATATAGACTGTTTATGGAACTTACATTACATTTTAGCTAAATTCCCATCCTTGAAGATAAAATGGAATTTGCTGTGAGCGCTGTAAACAGGTTATGATATGGCATATCTCTGGCATAAGGTCCCCTAGAAATTCGATGTTAGAATAATGTATACTAACATTATTCTAACAGTCTAATTTCTATATTATCTAGTCAAAGCTAGGGGTGTCATTGCTGCCAAGCAACTCAATGTAGCCTCTTTGAGATGCCATATACCAGGGGAGGGGTGGGGTGGGGGAGGGGGTGTGGCAACTCCACACACACTATGCTTGACAGCAAATAGTGTTAAGTTATAAGGGCATGGGCCCCTATAACCTCAAACATACAAACATATAGTTTGTATGTTTGGGCGCGGACGCTGGCGGAGACACGCGCGCGGTGAAAATGGAGACAGCGAAATTTGAGACGCGACGCGGTGAGGTAGTTGACGGCGCGGATGCTGACGGAGATGGTGAAATTTGCGACGCGACGCGACGCGAGGTAGTTGACGGCGGTAAAAAGGATTATAGCATTTTTAATACAGAACAACTTTATTTATTGAATGAAATGAAATTCATACTTACTTTTGTAGCATCTGGCATCAATCAAGTGTTCGGTCTTCTTATCCAGTCATCTGTCTTGGGTCTTCACATAAGCTATCCATTCATCTGTTTTTCCGGTCTTCGGACCAGCTTCCGTGGCGCCATCCTGAAGTGAATTAAAAAATAAAACAGTATTAATACAGCATAACTTTATTTATTGAATGAAATGAAATTCATACTTACTTTTGTAGCATCTGGCATCAATCAAGTGTTCGGTCTTCTTATCCAGTCATCTGTCTTGGGTCTTCACATCAGCTATCCATTCATCTGTTTTTCCGGTCTTCGGACCAGCTTCCGTGGTGCCATCCTGAAGTGAATTAAAAAATAAAACAGTATTAAAATATAGCATAACTTTATTTATTGAATGAAATGAAGTTCATACTTACTTTTGTAACATCTGGCATCAATCAAGTGTTCGGTCTTCTTATCCAGTCATCTGTCTTGGGTCTTCACATCAGCTATCCATTCATCTGTTTTTCCGGTCTTCGGACCAGCTTCCGTGGCACCATCCTGAAGTGAATTAAAAAATAAAACAGTATTAATACAGCATACCTTTACTAATTGAATGAAATGAAATTCATACTTACTTTTGTAGTGTCTGGCATCAATCAAGTGTTCGGTCTTCTTATCCAGTCATCTGTCTTGGGTCTTCACAACAGCTTTCCATTCATCTGTTTTTCCGGTCTTCGGACCAGCTTCCGTGGCGCCATCCTAAAGTGAATTAAAAAATAAAACAGTATTAATACAGCATAACTTTATTTATTGAATGAAATGAAATTCATACTTACTTTTGTAGCATCTGGCATCAATCAAGTGTTCGGTCTTCTTATCCAGTCATCTGTCTTGGGTCTTCACATCAGCTTTCCATTCATCTGTTTTTCCGGTCTTCGGACCAGCTTCCGTGGCGCCATCCTGAAGTGAATTAAAAAATAAAACAGTATTAATACAGCATAACTTTATTTATTTATTGAATGAAATTCATACTTACTTTTGTAGCATCTGGCATCAATCAAGTGTTCGGTCTTCTTATCCAGTCATCTGTCTTGGGTCTTCACATCAGCTTTCCATTCATCTGTTTTTCCGGTCTTCGGACCAGCTTCCGTGGCGCCATCCTGAAGTGAATTAAAAAATAAAACAGTATTAATACAGCATAACTTTATTTATTGAATGAAATGAAATTCATACTTACTTTTGTAGCATCTGGCATCAATCAAGTGTTCGGTCTTCTTATCCAGTCATCTGTCTTGGGTCTTCACATCAGCTATCCATTCATCTGTTTTTCCGGTCTTCGGACCAGCTTCCGTGGCGCCATCCTGAAGTGAATTAAAAAATAAAACAGTATTAATACAGCATAACTTTACTAATTGAATGAAATGAAATTCATACTTACTTTTGTAGCATCTGGCATCAATCAAGTGTTCGGTCTTCTTATCCAGTCATCTGTCTTGGGTCTTCACATCAGCTTTCCATTCATCTGTTTTTCCGGTCTTCGGACCAGCTTCCGTGGCGCCATCCTGAAGTGAATTAAAAAATAAAACAGTATTAATACAGCATAACTTTATTTATTTATTGAATGAAATTCATACTTACTTTTGTAGCATCTGGCATCAATCAAGTGTTCGGTCTTCTTATCCAGTCATCTGTCTTGGGTCTTCACATCAGCTTTCCATTCATCTGTTTTTCCGGTCTTCGGACCAGCTTCCGTGGCGCCATCCTGAAGTGAATTAAAAAATAAAACAGTATTAATACAGCATAACTTTATTTATTGAATGAAATGAAATTCATACTTACTTTTGTAGCATCTGGCATCAATCAAGTGTTCGGTCTTCTTATCCAGTCATCTGTCTTGGGTCTTCACATCAGCTATCCATTCATCTGTTTTTCCGGTCTTCGGACCAGCTTCCGTGGCGCCATCCTGAAGTGAATTAAAAAGTAAAACAGTATTAATACAGCATAACTTTATTTATTGAATGAAATGAAATTCATACTTACTTTTGTAGCATCTGGCATCAATCAAGTGTTCGGTCTTCTTATCCAGTCATCTGTCTTGGGTCTTCACATCAGCTTTCCATTCATCTGTTTTTCCGGTCTTCGGACCAGCTTCCGTGGCGCCATCCTAAAGTGAATTAAAACATAAAACAGTATTAATACAGCATAACTTTATTTATTGAATGAAATGAAATTCATACTTACTTTTGTAGCATCTGGCATCAATCAAGTGTTCGGTCTTCTTATCCAGTCATCTGTCTTGGGTCTTCACATAAGCTATCCATTCATCTGTTTTTCCGGTCTTCGGACCAGCTTCCGTGGCGCCATCCTGAAGTGAATTAAAAAATAAAACAGTATTAATACAGCATAACTTTTTTTATTGAATGAAATGAAATTCATACTTACTTTTGTAGCATCTGGCATCAATCAAGTGTTCGGTCTTCTTATCCAGTCATCTGTCTTGGGTCTTCACATCAGCTTTCCATTCATCTGTTTTTCCGGTCTTCGGACCAGCTTCCGTGGCGCCATCCTGAAGTGAATTAAAAAATAAAACAGTATTAATACAGCATAACTTTTTTTATTGAATAAAATGAAATTCATACTTACTTTTGTAGCATCTGGCATAAATCAAGTGTTCGGTCTTCTTATCCAGTCATCTGTCTTGGGTCTTCACATCAGCTTTCCATTCATCTGTTTTTCCGGTCTTCGGACCAGCTTCCGTGGCGCCATCCTGAAGTGAATTAAAAAATAAAACAGTATTAATACAGCATAACTTTACTAATTGAATAAAATGAAATTCATACTTACTTTTGTAGCATCTGGCATCAATCAAGTGTTCGGTCTTCTTATCCAGTCATCTGTCTTGGGTCTTCACATAAGCTATCCATTCATCTGTTTTTCCGGTCTTCGGACCAGCTTCCGTGGCGCCATCCTGAAGTGAATTAAAAAGTAAAACAGTATTAATACAGCATAACTTGATTTATTGAATGAAATGAAATTCATACTTACTTTTGTAGTATCTGGCATCAATCAAGTGTTCGGTCTTCTTATCCAGTCATCTGTCTTGGGTCTTCACATCAGCTATCCATTCATCTGTTTTTCCGGTCTTCGGACCAGCTTCCGTGGCGCCATCCTGAAGTGAATTAAAAAGTAAAACAGTATTAATACAGCATAACTTTATTTATTGAATGAAATGAAATTCATACTTACTTTTGTAGCATCTGGCATCAATCAAGTGTTCGGTCTTCTTATCCAGTCATCTGTCTTGGGTCTTCACATAAGCTATCCATTCATCTGTTTTTCCGGTCTTCGGACCAGCTTCCGTGGCGCCATCCTGAAGTGAATTAAAAAGTAAAACAGTATTAATACAGCGTAACTTTTTTTATTGAATGAAATGAAATTCATACTTACTTTTGTAGCATCTGGCATCAATCACGTGTTCGGTCTTCTTATCCAGTCATCTGTCTTGGGTCTTCACATCAGCTTTCCATTCATCTGTTTTTCCGGTCTTCGGACCAGCTTCCGTGGCGCCATCCTGAAGTGAATAAAAAAAAACAGTATTAATACAGCATAACTTTTTTTTATTGAATGAAATGAAATTCATACTTACTTTTGTAGCAATGTAGGAACGAAATATATGCACGAGCGATAGCGAGTGCATATATTGAGTTCACTGGTCAAAACCGAGTGGTATACCTTCCCCAGGGGGTGGTTTATCGCTATTATATTATACTAGTATATTGAAAATATCGGAAACAAGATTCTAGTTTCATATGCGCCTCTGTGACTAATTTGCAAAACAATAACGCCGCTTTCAAGACAGCTGATCTTGGCCTCAACCATGACGTGAACGTCGTGCAGCGACTGGATTTATTTTATCTGCTAGTCGTTTATAGGGATAATCTGTACATTGATCGGCTCATTAAAAGTGCACAGTGATGAATAAACAACCTGTTTGACTCAAGGTATAAACTTGAAGTGGTTTATTGAATACAGCGTGCTTCGATCGTTCCCGGCCGAATTCGCGACTCGGTGAAGTGAGACATGGCGACAGGTTGATATTTACAATGTATTTATATTACTGGAAGTTACGTCAGTAGATTTTCGGGTTTGAGGATTTCCCTCTCGGATTGATGACTGATACTCTAGGACAGGATCCCAGACAAATTTCTATTTAGATTAATGGTAAGTCAGCCAGTGTAAGCTCTTACACTTGCTTCATTTTATGACAGGACAGGACAGGACAGCTCACCAATGTTTCTACTCCAGCCGCGCCGAGGCCGGCTGGGACCGATCTCGTGCATGCCTTGACCTTAGTACATGTAGTAGGCGATGATTTGTACACATACGCGATGACTTGATTGCTTTCGAAATTTCCTTCATAATTTCTGATAAAATATTGTCTCATTGAGAGAAAATCCTCCTCAATCCTGACAATTCGCAGAGTTCACTATCAGTATCACGCGGACTACAACTCAACGCACGTAGCTAGACGAACAAAATTTGGCCGCGTGCCAACCGTGCATTATCGCTCGTTTTAGACGTGCTAGTTCGATGTCTAGACCAATCAGATCTCTCGATTTGCGCCATCAATATACTGGCATAATATAATATACCATATACTATACTATGCCACACACTATATACTGTGCTATACTATATACTATACTATACTATATACTATAAACTACACTATACTATACTTAAACAATAATGTACGCCCTCCCAGCCCATAATGGACGAAAGCAAACTTTGAACGACATAATGGGCGAGGCGACAGCCGAGCCCATTATGGAGTGCAAAGTTTGCTTGAGTCCATTATGGACTGGGAGGGCGTACATTATTGTTATTATTTTATAGTTTTGCCAATTCCAGTGAATTTGTAGACCGAGAAACGCAAAACAACGGATAATATACACAGCGCTGAACATCGTCTGCCATGTTCGGCCCGGAAGCTGAATACTAATCATAGCGACGCACGTACGTACACGTACACACACACATATACACTTCAATGAACTGCTGTGAACACAAATTTGTTTCATTTTAATTTGAATCTTTTTAAAAAAATTCTTACGGTGTTTACCCCATATTTCCCTGTTCTTAAATACCCATACCTTTATTGCCTTACGGACATAAGCTTGTATTGTTATGCTCGTTCCGGGGCCGCGATGCCCAATAACGGAGTACATTATCAGTAATAATGTACAGCGGTCACAAAATTCACTGGAATTGGTAATGCTATAATATGATATACAATATACTATGCTATATACTATGCTATACTATACACTACGCTATACTATACACTATACTATGCCATATACTATACTATACAATATACTATACTATACCACACTATACTATGCCATACACTATATACTGTGCTATACTATACCATATACTATACTATACTATACTATATACTAGACTATACTATGTACTTATACTATACTATACCATAGTACCGTATACCCGGTAGTTGCCCAGCAACAGAAACTACATACGTGCTTCACTAGTGAAAAAATGGAACTAATAATTGTAAATAATTTTGACATAGAATATTGAGATGAACTGTATCAAAATAAAACTCTTCTCCTTCAACGCATCTTTGACGTTACTACCATTTCAAGAATAACAAGTTCACCAAAAAGAAAAATCATTATCAACCAAATTGAAACCATTTCAAGAGGAATGTGCTTTGCAATTCACCACAAACGCTGCATGCAACTCTCAATCCCAATGAAGCAATAGACTACCACATAACCTTGCCCTGTACACCAACACTTAAACTGTAAACTTTTTACCTTTATTTTATGTATCTATTTATTTTTTTACCACATTTTTAATGTGGTTCTCCAGGTAGTGGAGGAATGTAATCGGACTGAACTGAACATGGTGTCGCCCGAGTCACCAAGCGAGTTAACATATCAAGACGCACTGGAGAAATTTGGATATTAACAGATATTCATACGTGAAAGACTTTCAGAAAAGAAAAAATATATGCATGATAATAG
Source organism: Glandiceps talaboti (assembly GCF_964340395.1). Classification (NCBI taxonomy): domain Eukaryota; kingdom Metazoa; phylum Hemichordata; class Enteropneusta; family Spengelidae; genus Glandiceps; species Glandiceps talaboti. Next base: position 21,918,346 of record NC_135555.1, on the reverse strand, counting down.
TCCATGAGTTGGAGCCAATTAAGCCCCATCGACTCGCAGCGACCTACATGTACACGGCAACATTGACTAAGTGAGCATATGAGCATGACATTATCAATGAAATTGCCATGTTGGGCATCGAGGTTGTCCAACGACGTCATTTACAATTGTCAAAAAAAACCCACACGGTTTCAGGCTTTCACAAAGAAAGATTGGAAAGGTAAATTACTTGATATGACCATCAAAATACATTTACAGGGTCAAATTTACGCTACGGTGTACGTGTATATGCGCGCGTTGAATGTTGAGTGATCTGTATGCAAATCACACGATAGCCATGATGTCACATCATGAATAAGTAATAGAAAGGGAGATACAGCAAGCGATCACAGTCGCTCGTGCCTCTGGCACTCGCTGATCAGTACGCGGTTATAGTATTGCTCCGGATCGGAGCGAGGCGACGACTTTAGTTTTAGATAAAACGTAGCAAAAAAGTCATGAACGAGTGTCCACGGTCTAGTCTAACCTAACATAACAGACAAGATGGCTGACTGGCGCCCCAGAATGCCTTGCTAGAGCAATACGTCAAAACCCATATCCAGCCACTGATGAGGGCGGTATTCCAATTATATGGTTATCTAGATCTCATTACCCCTTCTTTTCTCTGGCAATGTCCACATGTTAAAACAGAAAAACAGTTACTTGAGAACGACAGAGCGTGACCCCACTATACTACCGGTGTATATCTTCCATTTTTCAACAAATCTTAGGTGTATTTGTGAACATTTCTCTGGATATGTTCCAATTTTTTTATTAAGCTTATAAACAATCATGTCAAACTGCCTGAATAATAAGAAAAAACATACAGTTGTGAAATTATGTTTGTGTGAAGGTAGCAGGACGGTCCGACTAAAAAGTCATTAGCCACAAACATTAAACACTGAAAATATCAATTTGTTTGTCTATATATTTCTCTTAATCTCTGCCTTGTTGTCTTATTACTTTAGTACTATGAGTCAATACTGTGATTCTAAACTTTACTTCTATCAAACTTTTATTGGTGTTATTTGAAATAAACACCTGCCACTAATTTATGATTATAGTACTAGGCTGAAGGCTAAGGCACTCGCTGATCAGTACGCGGTTATAGTATTGCTCCGGATCGGAGCAAGGCGACGACTTTAGTTTTAGATAAAACGTAGCTAAAAAGGCACCAACTACTGTCGACAGTTTAACCAGACATTTACATAACAGACAAGATGGCTGACTGGCGCCCCATCATGCCTTACATCAAAACCCATATCCAGCCACTGAGGGCGGAAATAACAAACACATACAGTTGTGAAATTATGTTCGTGTGGCGGTAGCAGGCTGGTCCGAGTAAAACGTCATTAGACACAAACTTTAAACACTGAAAATATCAGTTTGTTTGTCTATATATTGCTCTTAATCTCTGCTTCGTTGTCATATTATTTTAGTACTACGAGTCAATACTGTGATTCTACACTTTACTTTGGTGTTATTCCAAATAAACACCCCAAGGTTAAGGGATGACATATTAAACAACAAGTTACCTCACTGCCTTACAGACTATCACATGGCACCATGTTCATGATTATAGTACGACGTTCAAGGTTAAGGGATGACTTATTAAACAAGTTACCTCACTGCCTTACAGACTATCACATGCCACCATGTTCATGATTATAGTACGACGTTCAAGGTTAAGGGTTGACTTATTAAACAACAGTGTTACCTCACTACCTTACAGACTATCACATGCCACTAGTTCATGATTATAGTACTAGGTTCAAGGTTAAGGGATGACTTATTAAACAACAAGTTACCTCACTGCGTTACAGACTATCACATGCCACCATGTTCATGATTATAGTACTAGGTTCAAGGTTAAGGGATGACTTATTAAACAACAAGTTACCTCACTGCCTTACAGAATATCACATGCCACCATGTTCATGATTATAGTACGACGTTCAAGGTTAAGGGTTGACTTATTAAACAACAGTGTTACCTCACTACCTTACAGACTATCACATGCCACTAGTTCATGATTATAGTACTAGGTTCAAGGTTAAGGGATGACTTATTAAACAACAAGTTACCTCACTGCGTTACAGACTATCAAATGCCACCATGTTCATGATTATAGTACTAGGTTCAAGGTTAAGGGATGACTTATTAAACAAGTTACCTCACTGCCTTACAGACTATCACATGCCACTAGTTCATGATTATAGTACTAGGTTCAAGGTTAAGGGATGACTTATTAAACAACAAGTTACCTCACTGCCTTACAGACTATCACATGCCACCATGTTCATGATTATAGTACTAGGTTCAAGATTAAGGGATGACTTATTAAACAACAAGTTACCTCACTGTCTTACAGACTATCACATGCCACCATGTTCATGATTATATAGTACTAGGTTCAAGGTTAAGGGATGATTTATTAAACAACAAGTTACCTCACTGCCTTACAGACTATCAAATGCCACCATGTTCATGATTATAGTACTAGGTTCAAGGTTAAGGGATGACTTATTATTATACAAGTTACCTCACTGCCTTACAGACTATCACAATTATGCCACCATGTTCATGATTATAGTACTAGTTTCAACGTTAAGGTATGACTTATTAATATACAAGTTACCTCACTGCCTTACCGACTATCACATGCCACTAGTTCATGATTATAGTACTAGGTTCAAGGTTAAGGGATGACTTATTAAACAAGTTACTGATCACCACTTTACAGGCTATCACATGCCACTAGTTCATGATTATAGTACTAGGTTCAATGTTAAGGGATGACTTATTAAACAACAAGTTACCTCACTGCCTTAGAGACTATCACATGCCACTGGTTCATGATTATAGTACTAGGTTCAAGGTTAAGGGATGACTTATTAAACAACAAGTTACCTCACTGCCTTACAGACTACCACATGCCACTAGTTCATGATTATAGTACTAGGGTCAAGGTTAAGGGATGACTTATTAAACAACAAGTTACCTCACTGCCTTACAGCCTATCACATGCCACTAGTTCATGATTATAGTACTAGGTTCAAGGTTAAGGGATGACTTATGAAACAAGTTACCTCACCACTTTACAGACTATCTCATGCCACCATGTTCATGATTATAGTACTAGGTTCAAGGTTAAGGGATGACTTATTAAACAACAAGTTACCTCACTGCCTTAGAGACTATCACATGCCACTGGTTCATAATTATAGTACTAGGTTCAAGGTTAAGGGATGACTTATTAAACAACAAGTTACCTCACTGCCTTAGAGACTATCACATGCCACTGGTTCATAATTATAGTACTAGGTTCAAGGTTAAGGGATGACTTATTAAACAACAAGTTACCTCACTGCCTTACAGACTATCACATGCCACCATGTTCATGATTATAGTACTAGTTTCAACGTTAAGGGATGACTTATAAAACAACAAGTTACCTCACTGCCTTACCGACTATCACATGCCACCATGTTCATGATTATAGTACTAGGTTCAAGGTTAAGGGATGACTTATTATTATACAAGTTACCTCACTGCCTTACAGACTATCACATGCCACTAGTTCATGATTATAGTACTAGGTTCAAGGTTAAGGGATGACTTATTAAATAACAAGTTACCTCACTGCCTTACAGACTACCACATGCCACCATGTTCATGATTACAGTACTAGGTTCAAGGTTAAGGGATGACTTATGAAACAAGTTACCTCACCACTTTACAGGCTATCACATGCCACTAGTTCATGATTATAGTACTAGGTTCAATGTTAAGGGATGACTTATTAAACAACAAGTTACCTCACTGCCTTACCGACTATCACATGCCACCATGTTCATGATTATAGTACTAGGTTCAAGGTTAAGGGATGATTTATTAAACAACAAGTTACCTCACTGCCTTACAGACTATCACATGCCACCATGTTCATGATTATAGTACTAGGTTCAAGGTTAAGGGATGACTTATTATTATACAAGTTACCTCACTGCCTTACAGACTATCACATGCCACCATGTTCATGATTATAGTACAGGGTTCTAGGTTAAGGGATGACTTATTAAATAACAAGTTACCTCACTGCCTTACAGACTATCACATACCACTAGTTCATGATTATAGTACTAGGTTCAAGGTTAAGGGATGACTTATGAAACAAGTTACCTCACCACTTTACAGGCTATCACATGCCACTAGTTCATGATTATAGTACTAGGTTCAATGTTAAGGGATGACTTATTAAACAACAAGTTACCTCACTGCCTTACAGACTATCACATGCCACTAGTTCATGATTATAGTACTAGGTTCAAGGTTAAGGGATGACTTATTAAACAAGTTACATCACTGCCTTACAGACTATCACATGCCACTAGTTCATGATTATAGTACTAGGTTCAAGGTTTAGGCAAATCGGATTATACCTAAGGTAAATACGTCCATAATAAGACTTGCAATAAATTAATTTTTGGAACAGTTTGCCATGTTCATTTCATTATTCTCTAAAACATGTAGACTTTATCCATTAATGTGTCATTTTGTATTTAATTAATGTATTTGTCTTGTGTCTAATATTGATTTTACATTTTCATTATGCTATTTTTGTGACTCCCATTACCTAGTTACCAACTTTGATTTACTTTTTGGTAGAAACTGTAGATTTCGTCCTATATGGCACAGTGAGAGTGATCTATGACACCAATAAATATATATAAACATATATAAGACAATCATTGACTTACTTCTGCCTTGAGATTGGTAATCACATCCATCCATTTTGGGTCTTGTTATCCATCTTGGGTCTTCGTATCCATCTTGGGCATTTGTATCCATCTTGGGCCTTCGTATCCATCTTGGGTCTAGGGTCTTGTTATCCATCTTGGGTCTTCGTATCCATCTTGGGTCTTCGCCTCCATCTTGGGTCTTCGTATCCATCTTGGGTGTTCGTATCGATCTTGGGTCTTCGCCTCCATCTTGGGTCTCGTATCCATCTTGGGTCTTCGTATCCATCTTGGGTCTTCGCCTCCATCTTGGGTCTTCGTATCCATCTTGGGTCTTCGTATCCATCTTGGGTCTTCGCCTCCATCTTGGGTCTTCGTATCCATCTTGGGTGTTCGTATCGATCTTGGGTCTTCGCCTCCATCTTGGGTCTCGTATCCATCTTGGGTCTTCGTATCCATCTTGGGTCTTCGCCTCCATCTTGGGTCTTCGTATCCATCTTGGGTCTTCGTATCCATCTTGGGTCTTCGCCTCCATCTTGGGTCTTCGTATCCATCTTGGGTCTTCGTATCCATCTATGAAAGTGAATGAAACAAAACAGTTTAGTAATTAATATATAGCATTCACTGATATTGTAATGTAAGGGATTAAGGGATGACTTATTAAACAAGTTACCTCACTGCCTTACAGACTATCACATGCCACTAGTTCATGATTATAGTACTTGGCTCAAGGTTAAAAGATGACTTATTAAACAACAAGTTAAATCACTGCCTTACAGACTATCACATGCCACCATGTTCATGATTATATTACTAGGTTCAAGGTTAAGGGATGACTTATTATTATACATGTTACCTCACTGCCTTACAGACTATCACATGCCACTAGTTCATGATTATAGTACTAGGTTCAAGGTTACGGGATGACTTATTAAACAACAAGTTACCTCACTGCCTTACAGACTATCACATGCCACCATGTTCATGATTATAGTACTAGGTTCAAGGTTAAGGGATGATTTATTAAACAACAAGTTACATCACTGCCTTACAGACTATCACATGCCACCATGTTCTTGATTATAGTACTAGGTTCAAGGTTAAGGGATGATTTATTAAACAACAAGTTACCTCACTGCCTTACAGACTATCACATGCCACCATGTTCATGATTATAGTACTAGGTTCAAGGTTAAGGGATGACTTATTATTATACAAGTTACCTCACTGCCTTACAGACTATCACATGCCACCATGTTCATGATTATAGTACAGGGTTCTAGGTTAAGGGATGACTTATTAAATAACAAGTTACCTCACTGCCTTACAGACTATCACATACCACTAGTTCATGATTATAGTACTAGGTTCAAGGTTAAGGGATGACTTATGAAACAAGTTACCTCACCACTTTACAGGCTATCACATGCCACTAGTTCATGATTATAGTACTAGGTTCAATGTTAAGGGATGACTTATTAAACAACAAGTTACCTCACTGCCTTACAGACTATCACATGCCACTAGTTCATGATTATAGTACTAGGTTCAAGGTTAAGGGATGATTTATTAAACAAGTTACATTACTACCTTACAGACTATCACATGCCACCATGTTCATGATTATAGTACTAGGTTCAAGGTTAAGGGATGACTTATTAAACAAGTTACCTCACTGCCTTACAGACTATCACATGCCACTAGTTCATGATTATAGTACTTGGCTCAAGGTTAAGAGATGACTTATTAAACAACAAGTTAAATCACTGCCTTACAGACTATCACATGCCACCATGTTCATGATTATATTACTAGGTTCAAGGTTAAGGGATGACTTATTATTATACATGTTACCTCACTGCCTTACAGACTATCACATGCCACTAGTTCATGATTATAGTACTAGGTTCAAGGTTAAGGGATGACTTATTAAACCACAGTGTTAACTCACTGCCTTACAGACTATCACATGCCACTAGTTCATGATTATAGTACTAGGTTCAAGGTTAAGGGATGACTTATTGAACAAGTTACCTCAAACCCTTACAGACTATCACATGCCACCATGTTCATGATTATAGTACTAGGTTCAAGGTTAAGGGATGACTTATTAAACAAGTTACCTCACCACTTTGCAGGCTATCACATGCCACTAGTTCATGATTATAGTATTAGGTTCAATGTTAAGGGATGACTTATTAAACAACAAGTTACCTCACTGCCTTACAGACTATCACATGCCACTAGTTCATGATTATAGTACTAGGTTCAAGGTTAAGGGATGACTTATTAAACAACAAGTTACCCCACTCACTACCTTACAGACTATCAAATGCCACTAATTCATGATTATAGTACTAGGTTCAAGGTTAAGGGATGATTTATTAAACAAGTTACCTTACTGCCTTACAGACTATCACATATGCCACCATGTTCATGATTATAGTACTAGGTTCAAGGTTAAGGGATAACTTATTAAACAAGTTACCTCACTGCCTTACAGACTATCACATGCCACCATGTTCATGATTATATTACTAGGTTCAAGGTTAAGGGATGACTTATTATTATACAAGTTACCTCACTGCCTTCCAGACTATCACATGCCACTAGTTCATGATTATTGTGCTAGGTTCAAGGTTAAGGGATGACTTATTAAAGAACAAGTTACCTCACTGCCTTACAGACTATCACATGCCACTAGTTCATGATTATAGTACTAGGTTCAAGGTTAAGGGATGACTTATTATTATACAAGTTACCTCATTGCCTTACAGACTATCACATGCCACTAGTTCATGATTATAGTACTAGGTTCAAGGTTAAGGGATGACTTATTAAATAACAAGTTACCTCACTGCCTTACAGACTACCACATGCCACCATGTTCATGATTATAGTACTAGGTTCAAGGTTAAGGGATGACTTATGAAACAAGTTACCTCACCACTTTACAGGCTATCACATGCCACTAGTTCATGATTATAGTACTAGGTTCAAGGTTAAGGGATGACTTATTAAACAACAAGTTACATCACTGCCTTACCGACTATCACATGCCACCATGTTCATGATTATAGTACTAGGTTCAAGGTTAAGGGATGATTTATTAAACAACAAGTTACCTCACTGCCTTACAGACTATCACATGCCACCATGTTCATGATTATAGTACTTGGTTCAAGGTTAAGGGATGACTTATTATTATACAAGTTACCTCACTGCCTTACAGACTATCACATGCCACCATGTTCATGATTATAGTACAGGGTTCTAGGTTAAGGGATGACTTATTAAATAACAAGTTACCTCACTGCCTTACAGACTATCACATACCACTAGTTCATGATTATAGTACTAGGTTCAAGGTTAAGGGATGACTTATGAAACAAGTTACCTCACCACTTTACAGGCTATCACATGCCACTAGTTCATGATTATAGTACTAGGTTCAATGTTAAGGGATGACTTATTAAACAACAAGTTACCTCACTGCCTTACAGACTATCACATGCCACTAGTTCATGATTATAGTACTAGGTTCAAGGTTAAGGGATGATTTATTAAACAAGTTACATTACTACCTTACAGACTATCACATGCCACCATGTTCATGATTATAGTACTAGGTTCAAGGTTAAGGGATGACTTATTAAACAAGTTACCTCACTGCCTTACAGACTATCACATGCCACTAGTTCATGATTATAGTACTTGGCTCAAGGTTAAGAGATGACTTATTAAACAACAAGTTAAATCACTGCCTTACAGACTATCACATGCCACCATGTTCATGATTATATTACGAGGTTCAAGGTTAAGGGATGACTTACTATTATACATGTTACCTCACTGCCTTACAGACTATCACATGCCACTAGTTCATGATTATAGTACTAGGTTCAAGGTCAAGGGATGACTTATTAAACCACAGTGTTAACTCACTGCCTTACAGACTATCACATGCCACTAGTTCATGATTATAGTACTAGGTTCAAGGTTAAGGGATGACTTATTGAACAAGTTACCTCAAACCCTTACAGACTATCACATGCCACCATGTCCATGATTATAGTACTAGGTTCAAGGTTAAGGGATGACTTATCAAACAAGTTACCTCACCACTTTGCAGGCTATCACATGCCACTAGTTCATGATTATAGTATTAGGTTCAATGTTAAGGGATGACTTATTAAACAACAAGTTACCTCACTGCCTTACAGACTATCACATGCCACTAGTTCATGATTATAGTACTAGGTTCAAGGTTAAGGGATGACTTATTAAACAACAAGTTACCCCACTCACTACCTTACAGACTATCAAATGCCACTAATTCATGATTATAGTACTAGGTTCAAGGTTAAGGGATGATTTATTAAACAAGTTACCTTACTGCCTTACAGACTATCACATATGCCACCATGTTCATGATTATAGTACTAGGTTCAAGGTTAAGGGATAACTTATTAAACAAGTTACCTCACTGCCTTACAGACTATCACATGCCACCATGTTCATGATTATATTACGAGGTTCAAGGTTAAGGGATGACTTACTATTATACATGTTACCTCACTGCCTTACAGACTATCACATGCCACTAGTTCATGATTATAGTACTAGGTTCAAGGTCAAGGGATGACTTATTAAACCACAGTGTTAACTCACTGCCTTACAGACTATCACATGCCACTAGTTCATGATTATAGTACTAGGTTCAAGGTTAAGGGATGACTTATTGAACAAGTTACCTCAAACCCTTACAGACTATCACATGCCACCATGTCCATGATTATAGTACTAGGTTCAAGGTTAAGGGATGACTTATCAAACAAGTTACCTCACCACTTTGCAGGCTATCACATGCCACTAGTTCATGATTATAGTATTAGGTTCAATGTTAAGGGATGACTTATTAAACAACAAGTTACCTCACTGCCTTACAGACTATCACATGCCACTAGTTCATGATTATAGTACTAGGTTCAAGGTTAAGGGATGACTTATTAAACAACAAGTTACCCCACTCACTACCTTACAGACTATCAAATGCCACTAATTCATGATTATAGTACTAGGTTCAAGGTTAAGGGATGATTTATTAAACAAGTTACCTTACTGCCTTACAGACTATCACATATGCCACCATGTTCATGATTATAGTACTAGGTTCAAGGTTAAGGGATAACTTATTAAACAAGTTACCTCACTGCCTTACAGACTATCACATGCCACCATGTTCATGATTATATTACTAGGTTCAAGGTTAAGGGATGACTTATTATTATACAAGTTACCTCACTGCCTTCCAGACTATCACATGCCACTAGTTCATGATTATTGTGCTAGGTTCAAGGTTAAGGGATGACTTATTAAAGAACAGGTTACCTCACTGCCTTACAGACTATCACATGCCACTAGTTCATGATTATAGTACTAGGTTCAAGGTTAAGGGATGACTTATTATATATACAAGTTACCTCATTGCCTTACAGACTATCACATGCCACTAGTTCATGATTATAGTACTAGGTTCAAGGTTAAGGGATGACTTATTAAATAACAAGTTACCTCACTGCCTTACAGACTACCACATGCCACCATGTTCATGATTATAGTACTAGGTTCAAGGTTAAGGGATGACTTATGAAACAAGTTACCTCACCACTTTACAGGCTATCACATGCCACTAGTTCATGATTATAGTACTAGGTTCAAGGTTAAGGGATGACTTATTAAACAACAAGTTACCTCACTGCCTTACAGACTATCACATGCCACCATGTTCATGATTATAGTACTAGGTTCAAGGTTAAGGGATGACTTATTATTATACAAGTTACCTCACTGCCTTACAGACTATCACATGCCACCATGTTCATGATTATAGTACAGGGTTCTAGGTTAAGGGATGACTTATTAAATAACAAGTTACCTCACTGCCTTACAGACTATCACATACCACTAGTTCATGATTATAGTACTAGGTTCAAGGTTAAGGGATGACTTATGAAACAAGTTACCTCACCACTTTACAGGCTATCACATGCCACTAGTTCATGATTATAGTACTAGGTTCAATGTTAAGGGATGACTTATTAAACAACAAGTTACCTCACTGCCTTACAGACTATCACATGCCACTAGTTCATGATTATAGTACTAGGTTCAAGGTTAAGGGATGATTTATTAAACAAGTTACATTACTACCTTACAGACTATCACATGCCACCATGTTCATGATTATAGTACTAGGTTCAAGGTTAAGGGATGACTTATTAAACAAGTTACCTCACTGCCTTACAGACTATCACATGCCACTAGTTCATGATTATAGTACTTGGCTCAAGGTTAAGAGATGACTTATTAAACAACAAGTTAAATCACTGCCTTACAGACTATCACATGCCACCATGTTCATGATTATATTACTAGGTTCAAGGTTAAGGGATGACTTATTATTATACATGTTACCTCACTGCCTTACAGACTATCACATGCCACTAGTTCATGATTATAGTACTAGGTTCAAGGTTAAGGGATGACTTATTAAACCACAGTGTTAACTCACTGCCTTACAGACTATCACATGCCACTAGTTCATGATTATAGTACTAGGTTCAAGGTTAAGGGATGACTTATTGAACAAGTTACCTCAAACCCTTACAGACTATCACATGCCACCATGTTCATGATTATAGTACTAGGTTCAAGGTTAAGGGATGACTTATTAAACAAGTTACCTCACCACTTTGCAGGCTATCACATGCCACTAGTTCATGATTATAGTATTAGGTTCAATGTTAAGGGATGACTTATTAAACAACAAGTTACCTCACTACCTTACAGACTATCACATGCCACTAGTTCATGATTATAGTACTAGGTTCAAGGTTAAGGGATGACTTATTAAACAACAAGTTACCCCACTCACTACCTTACAGACTATCAAATGCCACTAATTCATGATTATAGTACTAGGTTCAAGGTTAAGGGATGATTTATTAAACAAGTTACCTTACTGCCTTACAGACTATCACATATGCCACCATGTTCATGATTATAGTACTAGGTTCAAGGTTAAGGGATAACTTATTAAACAAGTTACCTCACTGCCTTACAGACTATCACATGCCACCATGTTCATGATTATATTACTAGGTTCAAGGTTAAGGGATGACTTATTATTATACAAGTTACCTCACTGCCTTCCAGACTATCACATGCCACTAGTTCATGATTATTGTGCTAGGTTCAAGGTTAAGGGATGACTTATTAAAGAACAAGTTACCTCACTGCCTTACAGACTATCACATGCCACTAGTTCATGATTATAGTACTAGGTTCAAGGTTAAGGGATGACTTATTATTATACAAGTTACCTCATTGCCTTACAGACTATCACATGCCACTAGTTCATGATTATAGTACTAGGTTCAAGGTTAAGGGATGACTTATTAAATAACAAGTTACCTCACTGCCTTACCGACTACCACATGCCACCATGTTCATGATTATAGTACTAGGTTCAAGGTTAAGGGATGACTTATGAAACAAGTTACCTCACCACTTTACAGGCTATCACATGCCACTAGTTCATGATTATAGTACTAGGTTCAAGGTTAAGGGATGACTTATTAAACAACAAGTTACATCACTGCCTTACCGACTATCACATGCCACCATGTTCATGATTATAGTACTAGGTTCAAGGTTAAGGGATGATTTATTAAACAACAAGTTACCTCACTGCCTTACAGACTATCACATGCCACCATGTTCATGATTATAGTACTTGGTTCAAGGTTAAGGGATGACTTATTATTATACAAGTTACCTCACTGCCTTACAGACTATCACATGCCACCATGTTCATGATTATAGTACAGGGTTCTAGGTTAAGGGATGACTTATTAAATAACAAGTTACCTCACTGCCTTACAGACTATCACATACCACTAGTTCATGATTATAGTACTAGGTTCAAGGTTAAGGGATGACTTATGAAACAAGTTACCTCACCACTTTACAGGCTATCACATGCCACTAGTTCATGATTATAGTACTAGGTTCAATGTTAAGGGATGACTTATTAAACAACAAGTTACCTCACTGCCTTACAGACTATCACATGCCACTAGTTCATGATTATAGTACTAGGTTCAAGGTTAAGGGATGACTTATTAAACAAGTTACCTCACTGCCTTACAGACTATCACATGCCACTAGTTCATGATTATAGTACTTGGCTCAAGGTTAAGAGATGACTTATTAAACAACAAGTTAAATCACTGCCTTACAGACTATCACATGCCACCATGTTCATGATTATATTACGAGGTTCAAGGTTAAGGGATGACTTACTATTATACATGTTACCTCACTGCCTTACAGACTATCACATGCCACTAGTTCATGATTATAGTACTAGGTTCAAGGTCAAGGGATGACTTATTAAACCACAGTGTTAACTCACTGCCTTACAGACTATCACATGCCACTAGTTCATGATTATAGTACTAGGTTCAAGGTTAAGGGATGACTTATTGAACAAGTTACCTCAAACCCTTACAGACTATCACATGCCACCATGTCCATGATTATAGTACTAGGTTCAAGGTTAAGGGATGACTTATCAAACAAGTTACCTCACCACTTTGCAGGCTATCACATGCCACTAGTTCATGATTATAGTATTAGGTTCAATGTTAAGGGATGACTTATTAAACAACAAGTTACCTCACTGCCTTACAGACTATCACATGCCACTAGTTCATGATTATAGTACTAGGTTCAAGGTTAAGGGATGACTTATTAAACAACAAGTTACCCCACTCACTACCTTACAGACTATCAAATGCCACTAATTCATGATTATAGTACTAGGTTCAAGGTTAAGGGATGATTTATTAAACAAGTTACCTTACTGCCTTACAGACTATCACATATGCCACCATGTTCATGATTATAGTACTAGGTTCAAGGTTAAGGGATAACTTATTAAACAAGTTACCTCACTGCCTTACAGACTATCACATGCCACCATGTTCATGATTATATTACTAGGTTCAAGGTTAAGGGATGACTTATTATTATACAAGTTACCTCACTGCCTTCCAGACTATCACATGCCACTAGTTCATGATTATTGTGCTAGATTCAAGGTTAAGGGATGACTTATTAAAGAACAAGTTACCTCACTGCCTTACAGACTATCACATGCCACTAGTTCATGATTATAGTACTAGGTTCAAGGTTAAGGGATGACTTATTATATATACAAGTTACCTCATTGCCTTACAGACTATCACATGCCACTAGTTCATGATTATAGTACTAGGTTCAAGGTTAAGGGATGACTTATTAAATAACAAGTTACCTCACTGCCTTACAGACTACCACATGCCACTATGTTCATGATTATAGTACTAGGTTCAAGGTTAAGGGATGACTTATGAAACAAGTTACCTCACCACTTTACAGGCTATCACATGCCACTAGTTCATGATTATAGTACTAGGTTCAAGGTTAAGGGATGACTTATTAAACAACAAGTTACCTCACTGCCTTACAGACTATCACATGCCACCATGTTCATGATTATAGTACTAGGTTCAAGGTTAAGGGATGATTTATTAAACAACAAGTTACATCACTGCCTTACAGACTATCACATGCCACCATGTTCATGATTATAGTACTAGGTTCAAGGTTAAGGGATGATTTATTAAACAACAAGTTACCTCACTGCCTTACAGACTATCACATGCCACCATGTTCATGATTATAGTACTAGGTTCAAGGTTAAGGGATGACTTATTATTATACAAGTTACCTCACTGCCTTACAGACTATCACATGCCACCATGTTCATGATTATAGTACAGGGTTCTAGGTTAAGGGATGACTTATTAAATAACAAGTTACCTCACTGCCTTACAGACTATCACATACCACTAGTTCATGATTATAGTACTAGGTTCAAGGTTAAGGGATGACTTATGAAACAAGTTACCTCACCACTTTACAGGCTATCACATGCCACTAGTTCATGATTATAGTACTAGGTTCAATGTTAAGGGATGACTTATTAAACAACAAGTTACCTCACTGCCTTACAGACTATCACATGCCACTAGTTCATGATTATAGTACTAGGTTCAAGGTTAAGGGATGATTTATTAAACAAGTTACATTACTACCTTACAGACTATCACATGCCACCATGTTCATGATTATAGTACTAGGTTCAAGGTTAAGGGATGACTTATTAAACAAGTTACCTCACTGCCTTACAGACTATCACATGCCACTAGTTCATGATTATAGTACTTGGCTCAAGGTTAAGAGATGACTTATTAAACAACAAGTTAAATCACTGCCTTACAGACTATCACATGCCACCATGTTCATGATTATATTACTAGGTTCAAGGTTAAGGGATGACTCATTATTATACATGTTACCTCACTGCCTTACAGACTATCACATGCCACTAGTTCATGATTATAGTACTAGGTTCAAGGTTAAGGGATGACTTATTAAACCACAGTGTTAACTCACTGCCTTACAGACTATCACATGCCACTAGTTCATGATTATAGTACTAGGTTCAAGGTTAAGGGATGACTTATTGAACAAGTTACCTCAAACCCTTACAGACTATCACATGCCACCATGTTCATGATTATAGTACTAGGTTCAAGGTTAAGGGATGACTTATTAAACAAGTTACCTCACCACTTTGCAGGCTATCACATGCCACTAGTTCATGATTATAGTATTAGGTTCAATGTTAAGGGATGACTTATTAAACAACAAGTTACCTCACTGCCTTACAGACTATCACATGCCACTAGTTCATGATTATAGTACTAGGTTCAAGGTTAAGGGATGACTTATTAAACCACAGTGTTAACTCACTGCCTTACAGACTATCACATGCCACTAGTTCATGATTATAGTACTAGGTTCAAGGTTAAGGGATGACTTATTGAACAAGTTACCTCAAACCCTTACAGACTATCACATGCCACCATGTTCATGATTATAGTACTAGGTTCAAGGTTAAGGGATGACTTATTAAACAAGTTACCTCACCACTTTGCAGGCTATCACATGCCACTAGTTCATGATTATAGTACTAGGTTCAAGGTTAAGGGATGACTTATTAAACCACAGTGTTAACTCACTGCCTTACAGACTATCACATGCCACTAGTTCATGATTATAGTACTAGGTTCAAGGTTAAGGGATGACTTATTGAACAAGTTACCTCAAACCCTTACAGACTATCACATGCCACCATGTTCATGATTATAGTACTAGGTTCAAGGTTAAGGGATGACTTATTAAACAAGTTACCTCACCACTTTGCAGGCTATCACATGCCACTAGTTCATGATTATAGTATTAGGTTCAATGTTAAGGGATGACTTATTAAACAACAAGTTACCTCACTGCCTTACAGACTATCAAATGCCACTAATTCATGATTATAGTACTAGGTTAAAGGTTAAGGGATGATTTATTAAACAAGTTACCTTACTGCCTTACAGACTATCACATATGCCACCATGTTCACGATTATAGTACTAGGTTCAAGGTTAAGGGATAACTTATTAAACAAGTTACCTCACTGCCTTACAGACTATCACATGCCACCATGTTCATGATTATATTACTAGGTTCAAGGTTAAGGGATGACTTATTATTATACAAGTTACCTCACTGCCTTCCAGACTATCACATGCCACTAGTTCATGATTATTGTGCTAGGTTCAAGGTTAAGGGATGACTTATTAAAGAACAAGTTACCTCACTGCCTTACAGACTATCACATGCCACTAGTTCATGATTATAGTACTAGGTTCAAGGTTAAGGGATGACTTATTATTATACAAGTTACCTCATTGCCTTACAGACTATCACATGCCAATAGTTCATGATTATAGTACTAGGTTC
Organism: Glandiceps talaboti; assembly: GCF_964340395.1. NCBI lineage: Eukaryota > Metazoa > Hemichordata > Enteropneusta > Spengelidae > Glandiceps > Glandiceps talaboti. The sequence continues at coordinate 21,901,622 of NC_135555.1, read as the reverse complement.
AAGGTTAAGGGATGACTTATTAAATAACAAGTTACCTCACTGCCTTACAGACTACCACATGCCACCATGTTCATGATTATAGTACTAGGTTCAAGGTTAAGGGATGACTTATGAAACAAGTTAAATCACCACTTTACAGGCTATCACATGCCACTAGTTCATGATTATAGTACTAGGTTCAAGGTTAAGGGATGACTTATTAAACAACAAGTTACCTCACTGCCTTACAGACTATCACATGCCACCATGTTCATGATTATAGTACTAGGTTCAAAGTTAAGGGATGATTTATTAAACAACAAGTTACCTCACTGCCTTACAGACTATCACATGCCACCATGTTCATGATTATAGTACTTGGTTCAAGGTTAAGGGATGACTTATTATTATACAAGTTACCTCACTGCCTTACAGACTATCACATGCCACCATGTTCTTGATTATAGTACAGGGTTCTAGGTTAAGGGATGACTTATTAAATAACAAGTTACCTCACTGCCTTACAGACTATCACATACCACTAGTTCATGATTATAGTACTAGGTTCAAAGTTAAGGGATGACTTATGAAACAAGTTACCTCACCACTTTACAGGCTATCACATGCCACTAGTTCATGATTATAGTACTAGGTTCAATGTTAAGGGATGACTTATTAAACAACAAGTTACCTCACTGCCTTACAGACTATCACATGCCACTAGTTCATGATTATAGTACTAGGTTCAAGGTTAAGGGATGATTTATTAAACAAGTTACATTACTACCTGACAGACTATCACATGCCACCATGTTCATGATTATAGTACTAGGTTCAAGGTTAAGGGATGACTTATTAAACAAGTTACCTCACTGCCTTACAGACTATCACATGCCACTAGTTCATGATTATAGTACTTGGCTCAAGGTTAAGAGATGACTTATTAAACAACAAGTTAAATCACTGCCTTACAGACTATCACATGCCACCATGTTCATGATTATATTACTAGGTTCAAGGTTAAGGGATGACTTATTATTATACATGTTACCTCACTGCCTTACAGACTATCACATGCCACTAGTTCATGATTATAGTACTAGGTTCAAGGTTAAGGGATGACTTATTAAACCACGGTGTTAACTCACTGCCTTACAGACTATCACATGCCACTAGTTCATGATTATAGTACTAGGTTCAAGGTTAAGGGATGACTTATTGAACAAGTTACCTCAAACCCTTACAGACTAGCTATCACATGCCACCATGTTCATGATTATAGTACTAGGTTCAAGGTTAAGGGATGACTTATTAAACAAGTTACCTCACCACTTTACAGGCTATCACATGCCACTAGTTCATGATTATAGTACTAGGTTCAAGGTTAAGGGATGACTTATTAAACAACAAGTTACCTCACTGCCTTACAGACTATCACATGCCACCATGTTCATGATTATAGTACTAGGTTCAAGGTTAAGGGATGATTTATTAAACAACAAGTTACATCACTGCCTTACAGACTATCACATGCCACCATGTTCATGATTATAGTACTAGGTTCAAGGTTAAGGGATGATTTATTAAACAACAAGTTACCTCACTGCCTTACAGACTATCACATGCCACCATGTTCATGATTATAGTACTAGGTTCAAGGTTAAGGGATGACTTAATTATTATTATACAAGTTACCTCACTGCCTTACAGACTATCACATGCCACCATGTTCATGATTATAGTACAGGGTTCTAGGTTAAGGGATGACTTATTAAATAACAAGTTACCTCACTGCCTTACAGACTATCACATACCACTAGTTCATGATTATAGTACTAGGTTCAAGGTTAAGGGATGACTTATGAAACAAGTTACCTCACCACTTTACAGGCTATCACATGCCACTAGTTCATGATTATAGTACTAGGTTCAATGTTAAGGGATGACTTATTAAACAACAAGTTACCTCACTGCCTTACAGACTATCACATGCCACTAGTTCATGATTATAGTACTAGGTTCAAGGTTAAGGGATGATTTATTAAACAAGTTACATTACTACCTTACAGACTATCACATGCCACCATGTTCATGATTATAGTACTAGGTTCAAGGTTAAGGGATGACTTATTAAACAAGTTACCTCACTGCCTTACAGACTATCACATGCCACTAGTTCATGATTATAGTACTTGGCTCAAGGTTAAGAGATGACTTATTAAACAACAAGTTAAATCACTGCCTTACAGACTATCACATGCCACCATGTTCATGATTATATTACTAGGTTCAAGGTTAAGGGATGACTCATTATTATACATGTTACCTCACTGCCTTACAGACTATCACATGCCACTAGTTCATGATTATAGTACTAGGTTCAAGGTTAAGGGATGACTTATTAAACCACAGTGTTAACTCACTGCCTTACAGACTATCACATGCCACTAGTTCATGATTATAGTACTAGGTTCAAGGTTAAGGGATGACTTATTGAACAAGTTACCTCAAACCCTTACAGACTATCACATGCCACCATGTTCATGATTATAGTACTAGGTTCAAGGTTAAGGGATGACTTATTAAACAAGTTACCTCACCACTTTGCAGGCTATCACATGCCACTAGTTCATGATTATAGTATTAGGTTCAATGTTAAGGGATGACTTATTAAACAACAAGTTACCTCACTGCCTTACAGACTATCACATGCCACTAGTTCATGATTATAGTACTAGGTTCAAGGTTAAGGGATGACTTATTAAACCACAGTGTTAACTCACTGCCTTACAGACTATCACATGCCACTAGTTCATGATTATAGTACTAGGTTCAAGGTTAAGGGATGACTTATTGAACAAGTTACCTCAAACCCTTACAGACTATCACATGCCACCATGTTCATGATTATAGTACTAGGTTCAAGGTTAAGGGATGACTTATTAAACAAGTTACCTCACCACTTTGCAGGCTATCACATGCCACTAGTTCATGATTATAGTACTAGGTTCAAGGTTAAGGGATGACTTATTAAACCACAGTGTTAACTCACTGCCTTACAGACTATCACATGCCACTAGTTCATGATTATAGTACTAGGTTCAAGGTTAAGGGATGACTTATTGAACAAGTTACCTCAAACCCTTACAGACTATCACATGCCACCATGTTCATGATTATAGTACTAGGTTCAAGGTTAAGGGATGACTTATTAAACAAGTTACCTCACCACTTTGCAGGCTATCACATGCCACTAGTTCATGATTATAGTATTAGGTTCAATGTTAAGGGATGACTTATTAAACAACAAGTTACCTCACTGCCTTACAGACTATCAAATGCCACTAATTCATGATTATAGTACTAGGTTAAAGGTTAAGGGATGATTTATTAAACAAGTTACCTTACTGCCTTACAGACTATCACATATGCCACCATGTTCACGATTATAGTACTAGGTTCAAGGTTAAGGGATAACTTATTAAACAAGTTACCTCACTGCCTTACAGACTATCACATGCCACCATGTTCATGATTATATTACTAGGTTCAAGGTTAAGGGATGACTTATTATTATACAAGTTACCTCACTGCCTTCCAGACTATCACATGCCACTAGTTCATGATTATTGTGCTAGGTTCAAGGTTAAGGGATGACTTATTAAAGAACAAGTTACCTCACTGCCTTACAGACTATCACATGCCACTAGTTCATGATTATAGTACTAGGTTCAAGGTTAAGGGATGACTTATTATTATACAAGTTACCTCATTGCCTTACAGACTATCACATGCCAATAGTTCATGATTATAGTACTAGGTTCAAGGTTAAGGGATGACTTATTAAATAACAAGTTACCTCACTGCCTTACAGACTACCACATGCCACCATGTTCATGATTATAGTACTAGGTTCAAGGTTAAGGGATGACTTATGAAACAAGTTACCTCACCACTTTACAGGCTATCACATGCCACTAGTTCATGATTATAGTACTAGGTTCAAGGTTAAGGGATGACTTATTAAACAACAAGTTACCTCACTGCCTTACCGACTATCACATGCCACCATGTTCATGATTATAGTACTAGGTTCAAAGTTAAGGGATGATTTATTAAACAACAAGTTACCTCACTGCCTTACAGACTATCACATGCCACCATGTTCATGATTATAGTACTTGGTTCAAGGTTAAGGGATGACTTATTATTATACAAGTTACCTCACTGCCTTACAGACTATCACATGCCACCATGTTCTTGATTATAGTACAGGGTTCTAGGTTAAGGGATGACTTATTAAATAACAAGTTACCTCACTGCCTTACAGACTATCACATACCACTAGTTCATGATTATAGTACTAGGTTCAAGGTTAAGGGATGACTTATGAAACAAGTTACCTCACCACTTTACAGGCTATCACATGCCACTAGTTCATGATTATAGTACTAGGTTCAATGTTAAGGGATGACTTATTAAACAACAAGTTACCTCACTGCCTTACAGACTATCACATGCCACTAGTTCATGATTATAGTACTAGGTTCAAGGTTAAGGGATGATTTATTAAACAAGTTACATTACTACCTGACAGACTATCACATGCCACCATGTTCATGATTATAGTACTAGGTTCAAGGTTAAGGGATGACTTATTAAACAAGTTACCTCACTGCCTTACAGACTATCACATGCCACTAGTTCATGATTATAGTACTTGGCTCAAGGTTAAGAGATGACTTATTAAACAACAAGTTAAATCACTGCCTTACAGACTATCACATGCCACCATGTTCATGATTATATTACTAGGTTCAAGGTTAAGGGATGACTTATTATTATACATGTTACCTCACTGCCTTACAGACTATCACATGCCACTAGTTCATGATTATAGTACTAGGTTCAAGGTTAAGGGATGACTTATTAAACCACGGTGTTAACTCACTGCCTTACAGACTATCACATGCCACTAGTTCATGATTATAGTACTAGGTTCAAGGTTAAGGGATGACTTATTGAACAAGTTACCTCAAACCCTTACAGACTAGCTATCACATGCCACCATGTTCATGATTATAGTACTAGGTTCAAGGTTAAGGGATGACTTATTAAACAAGTTACCTCACCACTTTACAGGCTATCACATGCCACTAGTTCATGATTATAGTACTAGGTTCAAGGTTAAGGGATGACTTATTAAACAACAAGTTACCTCACTGCCTTACAGACTATCACATGCCACCATGTTCATGATTATAGTACTAGGTTCAAGGTTAAGGGATGATTTATTAAACAACAAGTTACATCACTGCCTTACAGACTATCACATGCCACCATGTTCATGATTATAGTACTAGGTTCAAGGTTAAGGGATGATTTATTAAACAACAAGTTACCTCACTGCCTTACAGACTATCACATGCCACCATGTTCATGATTATAGTACTAGGTTCAAGGTTAAGGGATGACTTATTATTATACAAGTTACCTCACTGCCTTACAGACTATCACATGCCACCATGTTCATGATTATAGTACAGGGTTCTAGGTTAAGGGATGACTTATTAAATAACAAGTTACCTCACTGCCTTACAGACTATCACATACCACTAGTTCATGATTATAGTACTAGGTTCAAGGTTAAGGGATGACTTATGAAACAAGTTACCTCACCACTTTACAGGCTATCACATGCCACTAGTTCATGATTATAGTACTAGGTTCAATGTTAAGGGATGACTTATTAAACAACAAGTTACCTCACTGCCTTACAGACTATCACATGCCACTAGTTCATGATTATAGTACTAGGTTCAAGGTTAAGGGATGATTTATTAAACAAGTTACATTACTACCTTACAGACTATCACATGCCACCATGTTCATGATTATAGTACTAGGTTCAAGGTTAAGGGATGACTTATTAAACAAGTTACCTCACTGCCTTACAGACTATCACATGCCACTAGTTCATGATTATAGTACTTGGCTCAAGGTTAAGAGATGACTTATTAAACAACAAGTTAAATCACTGCCTTACAGACTATCACATGCCACCATGTTCATGATTATATTACTAGGTTCAAGGTTAAGGGATGACTCATTATTATACATGTTACCTCACTGCCTTACAGACTATCACATGCCACTAGTTCATGATTATAGTACTAGGTTCAAGGTTAAGGGATGACTTATTATTATACAAGTTACCTCATTGCCTTACAGACTATCACATGCCAATAGTTCATGATTATAGTACTAGGTTCAAGGTTAAGGGATGACTTATTAAATAACAAGTTACCTCACTGCCTTACAGACTACCACATGCCACCATGTTCATGATTATAGTACTAGGTTCAAGGTTAAGGGATGACTTATGAAACAAGTTACCTCACCACTTTACAGGCTATCACATGCCACTAGTTCATGATTATAGTACTAGGTTCAAGGTTAAGGGATGACTTATTAAACAACAAGTTACCTCACTGCCTTACCGACTATCACATGCCACCATGTTCATGATTATAGTACTAGGTTCAAAGTTAAGGGATGATTTATTAAACAACAAGTTACCTCACTGCCTTACAGACTATCACATGCCACCATGTTCATGATTATAGTACTTGGTTCAAGGTTAAGGGATGACTTATTATTATACAAGTTACCTCACTGCCTTACAGACTATCACATGCCACCATGTTCTTGATTATAGTACAGGGTTCTAGGTTAAGGGATGACTTATTAAATAACAAGTTACCTCACTGCCTTACAGACTATCACATACCACTAGTTCATGATTATAGTACTAGGTTCAAGGTTAAGGGATGACTTATGAAACAAGTTACCTCACCACTTTACAGGCTATCACATGCCACTAGTTCATGATTATAGTACTAGGTTCAATGTTAAGGGATGACTTATTAAACAACAAGTTACCTCACTGCCTTACAGACTATCACATGCCACTAGTTCATGATTATAGTACTAGGTTCAAGGTTAAGGGATGATTTATTAAACAAGTTACATTACTACCTGACAGACTATCACATGCCACCATGTTCATGATTATAGTACTAGGTTCAAGGTTAAGGGATGACTTATTAAACAAGTTACCTCACTGCCTTACAGACTATCACATGCCACTAGTTCATGATTATAGTACTTGGCTCAAGGTTAAGAGATGACTTATTAAACAACAAGTTAAATCACTGCCTTACAGACTATCACATGCCACCATGTTCATGATTATATTACTAGGTTCAAGGTTAAGGGATGACTTATTATTATACATGTTACCTCACTGCCTTACAGACTATCACATGCCACTAGTTCATGATTATAGTACTAGGTTCAAGGTTAAGGGATGACTTATTAAACCACGGTGTTAACTCACTGCCTTACAGACTATCACATGCCACTAGTTCATGATTATAGTACTAGGTTCAAGGTTAAGGGATGACTTATTGAACAAGTTACCTCAAACCCTTACAGACTAGCTATCACATGCCACCATGTTCATGATTATAGTACTAGGTTCAAGGTTAAGGGATGACTTATTAAACAAGTTACCTCACCACTTTACAGGCTATCACATGCCACTAGTTCATGATTATAGTACTAGGTTCAAGGTTAAGGGATGACTTATTAAACAACAAGTTACCTCACTGCCTTACAGACTATCACATGCCACCATGTTCATGATTATAGTACTAGGTTCAAGGTTAAGGGATGATTTATTAAACAACAAGTTACATCACTGCCTTACAGACTATCACATGCCACCATGTTCATGATTATAGTACTAGGTTCAAGGTTAAGGGATGATTTATTAAACAACAAGTTACCTCACTGCCTTACAGACTATCACATGCCACCATGTTCATGATTATAGTACTAGGTTCAAGGTTAAGGGATGACTTATTATTATACAAGTTACCTCACTGCCTTACAGACTATCACATGCCACCATGTTCATGATTATAGTACAGGGTTCTAGGTTAAGGGATGACTTATTAAATAACAAGTTACCTCACTGCCTTACAGACTATCACATACCACTAGTTCATGATTATAGTACTAGGTTCAAGGTTAAGGGATGACTTATGAAACAAGTTACCTCACCACTTTACAGGCTATCACATGCCACTAGTTCATGATTATAGTACTAGGTTCAATGTTAAGGGATGACTTATTAAACAACAAGTTACCTCACTGCCTTACAGACTATCACATGCCACTAGTTCATGATTATAGTACTAGGTTCAAGGTTAAGGGATGATTTATTAAACAAGTTACATTACTACCTTACAGACTATCACATGCCACCATGTTCATGATTATAGTACTAGGTTCAAGGTTAAGGGATGACTTATTAAACAAGTTACCTCACTGCCTTACAGACTATCACATGCCACTAGTTCATGATTATAGTACTTGGCTCAAGGTTAAGAGATGACTTATTAAACAACAAGTTAAATCACTGCCTTACAGACTATCACATGCCACCATGTTCATGATTATATTACTAGGTTCAAGGTTAAGGGATGACTCATTATTATACATGTTACCTCACTGCCTTACAGACTATCACATGCCACTAGTTCATGATTATAGTACTAGGTTCAAGGTTAAGGGATGACTTATTAAACCACAGTGTTAACTCACTGCCTTACAGACTATCACATGCCACTAGTTCATGATTATAGTACTAGGTTCAAGGTTAAGGGATGACTTATTGAACAAGTTACCTCAAACCCTTACAGACTATCACATGCCACCATGTTCATGATTATAGTACTAGGTTCAAGGTTAAGGGATGACTTATTAAACAAGTTACCTCACCACTTTGCAGGCTATCACATGCCACTAGTTCATGATTATAGTATTAGGTTCAATGTTAAGGGATGACTTATTAAACAACAAGTTACCTCACTGCCTTACAGACTATCACATGCCACTAGTTCATGATTATAGTACTAGGTTCAAGGTTAAGGGATGACTTATTAAACCACAGTGTTAACTCACTGCCTTACAGACTATCACATGCCACTAGTTCATGATTATAGTACTAGGTTCAAGGTTAAGGGATGACTTATTGAACAAGTTACCTCAAACCCTTACAGACTATCACATGCCACCATGTTCATGATTATAGTACTAGGTTCAAGGTTAAGGGATGACTTATTAAACAAGTTACCTCACCACTTTGCAGGCTATCACATGCCACTAGTTCATGATTATAGTACTAGGTTCAAGGTTAAGGGATGACTTATTAAACCACAGTGTTAACTCACTGCCTTACAGACTATCACATGCCACTAGTTCATGATTATAGTACTAGGTTCAAGGTTAAGGGATGACTTATTGAACAAGTTACCTCAAACCCTTACAGACTATCACATGCCACCATGTTCATGATTATAGTACTAGGTTCAAGGTTAAGGGATGACTTATTAAACAAGTTACCTCACCACTTTGCAGGCTATCACATGCCACTAGTTCATGATTATAGTATTAGGTTCAATGTTAAGGGATGACTTATTAAACAACAAGTTACCTCACTGCCTTACAGACTATCAAATGCCACTAATTCATGATTATAGTACTAGGTTCAAGGTTAAGGGATGATTTATTAAACAAGTTACCTTACTGCCTTACAGACTATCACATATGCCACCATGTTCACGATTATAGTACTAGGTTCAAGGTTAAGGGATAACTTATTAAACAAGTTACCTCACTGCCTTACAGACTATCACATGCCACCATGTTCATGATTATATTACTAGGTTCAAGGTTAAGGGATGACTTATTATTATACAAGTTACCTCACTGCCTTCCAGACTATCACATGCCACTAGTTCATGATTATTGTGCTAGGTTCAAGGTTAAGGGATGACTTATTAAAGAACAAGTTACCTCACTGCCTTACAGACTATCACATGCCACTAGTTCATGATTATAGTACTAGGTTCAAGGTTAAGGGATGACTTATTATTATACAAGTTACCTCATTGCCTTACAGACTATCACATGCCAATAGTTCATGATTATAGTACTAGGTTCAAGGTTAAGGGATGACTTATTAAATAACAAGTTACCTCACTGCCTTACAGACTACCACATGCCACCATGTTCATGATTATAGTACTAGGTTCAAGGTTAAGGGATGACTTATGAAACAAGTTACCTCACCACTTTACAGGCTATCACATGCCACTAGTTCATGATTATAGTACTAGGTTCAAGGTTAAGGGATGACTTATTAAACAACAAGTTACCTCACTGCCTTACCGACTATCACATGCCACCATGTTCATGATTATAGTACTAGGTTCAAAGTTAAGGGATGATTTATTAAACAACAAGTTACCTCACTGCCTTACAGACTATCACATGCCACCATGTTCATGATTATAGTACTTGGTTCAAGGTTAAGGGATGACTTATTATTATACAAGTTACCTCACTGCCTTACAGACTATCACATGCCACCATGTTCTTGATTATAGTACAGGGTTCTAGGTTAAGGGATGACTTATTAAATAACAAGTTACCTCACTGCCTTACAGACTATCACATACCACTAGTTCATGATTATAGTACTAGGTTCAAGGTTAAGGGATGACTTATGAAACAAGTTACCTCACCACTTTACAGGCTATCACATGCCACTAGTTCATGATTATAGTACTAGGTTCAATGTTAAGGGATGACTTATTAAACAACAAGTTACCTCACTGCCTTACAGACTATCACATGCCACTAGTTCATGATTATAGTACTAGGTTCAAGGTTAAGGGATGATTTATTAAACAAGTTACATTACTACCTGACAGACTATCACATGCCACCATGTTCATGATTATAGTACTAGGTTCAAGGTTAAGGGATGACTTATTAAACAAGTTACCTCACTGCCTTACAGACTATCACATGCCACTAGTTCATGATTATAGTACTTGGCTCAAGGTTAAGAGATGACTTATTAAACAACAAGTTAAATCACTGCCTTACAGACTATCACATGCCACCATGTTCATGATTATATTACTAGGTTCAAGGTTAAGGGATGACTTATTATTATACATGTTACCTCACTGCCTTACAGACTATCACATGCCACTAGTTCATGATTATAGTACTAGGTTCAAGGTTAAGGGATGACTTATTAAACCACAGTGTTAACTCACTGCCTTACAGACTATCACATGCCACTAGTTCATGATTATAGTACTAGGTTCAAGGTTAAGGGATGACTTATTGAACAAGTTACCTCAAACCCTTACAGACTAGCTATCACATGCCACCATGTTCATGATTATAGTACTAGGTTCAAGGTTAAGGGATGACTTATTAAACAAGTTACCTCACCACTTTGCAGGCTATCACATGCCACTAGTTCATGATTATAGTATTAGGTTCAATTTTAAGGGATGACTTATTAAACAACAAGTTACCTCACTGCCTTACAGACTATCACATGCCACTAGTTCATGATTATAGTACTAGGTTCAAGGTTAAGGGATGACTTATTAAACAACAAGTTACCCCACTCACTACCTTAAAGACTATCCAATGCCACTAATTCATGATTATAGTACTAGGTTCAAGGTTAGGGGATGATTTATTAAACAAGTTACCTTTAAGTTACTGCCTTACAGACTATCACATATGCCACCATGTTCATGATTATAGTACTAGGTTCAAGGTTAAGAGATGACTTATTAAACAACAAGTTAAATCACTGCCTTACAGACTATCACATGCCACCATGTTCATGATTATATTACTAGGTTCAAGGTTAAGGGATGACTTATTATTATACAAGTTACCTCACTGCCTTCCAGACTATCACATGCCACTAGTTCATGATTATTGTACTAGGTTCAAGGTTAAGGGATGACTTATTAAACAACAAGTTACCTCGCTGCCTTACAGACTATCACATGCCACCATGTTCATGATTATATTACTAGGTTCAAGGTTAAGGGATGACTTATTATTATACAAGTTACCTCACTGCCTTCCAGACTATCACATGCCACTAGTTCATGATTATTGTGCTAGGTTCAAGGTTAAGGGATGACTTATTAAAGAACAAGTTACCTCACTGCCTTACAGACTATCACATGCCACTAGTTCATGATTATAGTACTAGGCTCAAGGTTAAGGGATGACTTATTAAACAACAAGTTACCTCACTGGCTTACAGACTATCACATGCCACCATGTTCATGATTATATTACTAGGTTCAAGGTTAAGGGATGACTTATTATTATACAAGTTACCTCACTGCCTTACAGACTATCACATGCCACTAGTTCATGATTATAGTACTAGGTTCAAGGTTAACGGATGACTTATTGAACAAGTTACCTCAAAGCCTTACAGACTATCACATGCCACCATGTTCATGATTATAGTACTAGGTTCAAGGTTAAGGGATGATTTATTAAACAACAAGTTACCTCACTGCCTTACAGACTATCATATGCCAATAGTTCATGATTATATTACTAGGTTCAAGGTTAAGGGATGACTTATTGAACAAGTTACCGCAAAGCCTTACAGACCATCACATGCCACCATGTTCATGATTATAGTACTAGGTTCAAGGTTAAGGGATGATTTATTAAACAACAAGTTACCTCACTGCCTTACAGACTATCACATGCCACCATGTTCATGATTATAGTACTAGGTTCAAGGTAAAGGGACGACTTATTATTATACAAGTTACCTCACTGCCTTACAACTATCACATGCCACTAGTTCATGATTATAGTACTAGGTTCAAGATTAAGGGATGATTTATTAAACAACAAGTTACCTCACTGCCTTACAGACTATCACATGCCACTAGTTCATGATTATAGTACTAGGTTCAAGGTTAAGGGATGACTTATTAAACAACGGTGTTACCTCACTGCCTTACAGACTATCACATGCCACTAGTTCATGATTATAGTACTAGGTTCAAGGTTAAGGGATGACTTATTGAACAAGTTACCTCACTGGCTTACAGACTATCACATGCCACCATGTTCATGATTATATTACTAGGTTCAAGGTTAAGGGATGACTTATTATTATACAAGTTACCTCACTGCCTTACAGACTATCACATGCCACTAGTTCATGATTATAGTACTAGGTTCAAGGTTAAGGGATGACTTATTAACCAACAGTGTTACCTCACTGGCTTACAGACTATCACATGCCACCATGTTCATGATTATATTACTAGGTTCAGGGTTAAGGGATGACTTATTATTATACAAGTTACCTCACTGCCTTACAGACTATCAAATGCCACCATGTTCATGATTATACTACTAGGTTCAAGGTTAAGGGATGACTTATTATTATACAAGTTACCTCACTGCCTTACAGACTATCACATAGTTCATGATTATAGTACGACGTTCAAGGTTAAGGGATGACTTATTGAACAAGTTACCTCAAAGCCTTACAGACTATCACATGCCACCATGTTCATGATTATAGTACTAGGTTCAAGGTTAAGGGATGATTTATTAAACAACAAGTTACCTCACTGCCTTACCGACTATCACATGCCACTAGTTCATGATTATAGTACTAGGTTCAAGGTTAAGGGATGACTTATTGAACAAGTTACCTCAAAGCCTTACAGACTATCACATGCCACCATGTTCATGATTATAGTACTAGGTTCAAGGTTAAGGGATGATTTATTAAACAACAAGTTACCTCACTGCCTTACAGACTATCTCATGCCACCATGTTCATGATTATAGTACTAGGTTCAAGGTTAAGGGACGACTTATTATTATACAAGTTACCTCACTGCCTTACAACTATCACATGCCACTAGTTCATGATTATAGTACTAGGTTCAAGGTTAAGGTATGATTTAATAAACAACAAGTTACCTCACTGCCTTACAGACTATCACATGCCACTAGTTCATGATTATAGTACTAGGTTCAAGGTTAAGGGATGACTTATTAAACAACAGTGTTACCTCACTGCCTTACAGACTATCACATGCCACTAGTTCATGATTATAGTACTAGGTTCAAGGTTAAGGGATGACTTATTGAACAAGTTACCTCAAATCCTTACAGACTATCACATGCCACCATGTTCATGATTATAGTACTAGGTTCAAGGTTAAGGGATGATTTATTAAACAAGTTACCTCACTGCCTTACAGACTATCACATGCCACTAGTTCATGATTATAGTACTAGGTTCAAGGTTAAGGGATTGACTTATTAAACAACAAGTTACCTCACTGCCTTACAGACTATCACATGCCACTAGTTCATGATTATAGTACTAGGTTCAAGGTTAAGGGATGACTTATTAAACAAGTTACCTCTGAGTCACCACTTTGCAGGCTATCACATGCCACTAGTTCATGATTATAGTACTAGGTTCAAGGTTAAGGGATGACTTATTAAACAACAAGTTACCCCACTCACTACCTTAAAGACTATCCAATGCCACTAATTCATGATTATAGTACTAGGTTCAAGGTTAGGGGATGATTTATTAAACAAGTTACCTTTAAGTTACTGCCTTACAGACTATCACATATGCCACCATGTTCATGATTATAGTACTAGGTTCAAGGTTAAGAGATGACTTATTAAACAACAAGTTAAATCACTGCCTTACAGACTATCACATGCCACCATGTTCATGATTATATTACTAGGTTCAAGGTTAAGGGATGACTTATTATTATACAAGTTACCTCACTGCCTTCCAGACTATCACATGCCACTAGTTCATGATTATTGTACTAGGTTCAAGGTTAAGGGATGACTTATTAAACAACAAGTTACCTCGCTGCCTTACAGACTATCACATGCCACCATGTTCATGATTATATTACTAGGTTCAAGGTTAAGGGATGACTTATTATTATACAAGTTACCTCACTGCCTTCCAGACTATCACATGCCACTAGTTCATGATTATTGTGCTAGGTTCAAGGTTAAGGGATGACTTATTAAAGAACAAGTTACCTCACTGCCTTACAGACTATCACATGCCACTAGTTCATGATTATAGTACTAGGCTCAAGGTTAAGGGATGACTTATTAAACAACAAGTTACCTCACTGGCTTACAGACTATCACATGCCACCATGTTCATGATTATATTACTAGGTTCAAGGTTAAGGGATGACTTATTATTATACAAGTTACCTCACTGCCTTACAGACTATCACATGCCACTAGTTCATGATTATAGTACTAGGTTCAAGGTTAACGGATGACTTATTGAACAAGTTACCTCAAAGCCTTACAGACTATCACATGCCACCATGTTCATGATTATAGTACTAGGTTCAAGGTTAAGGGATGATTTATTAAACAACAAGTTACCTCACTGCCTTACAGACTATCATATGCCAATAGTTCATGATTATATTACTAGGTTCAAGGTTAAGGGATGACTTATTGAACAAGTTACCGCAAAGCCTTACAGACCATCACATGCCACCATGTTCATGATTATAGTACTAGGTTCAAGGTTAAGGGATGATTTATTAAACAACAAGTTACCTCACTGCCTTACAGACTATCACATGCCACCATGTTCATGATTATAGTACTAGGTTCAAGGTAAAGGGACGACTTATTATTATACAAGTTACCTCACTGCCTTACAACTATCACATGCCACTAGTTCATGATTATAGTACTAGGTTCAAGATTAAGGGATGATTTATTAAACAACAAGTTACCTCACTGCCTTACAGACTATCACATATGCCACTAGTTCATGATTATAGTACTAGGTTCAAGGTTAAGGGATGACTTATTAAACAACGGTGTTACCTCACTGCCTTACAGACTATCACATGCCACTAGTTCATGATTATAGTACTAGGTTCAAGGTTAAGGGATGACTTATTGAACAAGTTACCTCACTGGCTTACAGACTATCACATGCCACCATGTTCATGATTATATTACTAGGTTCAAGGTTAAGGGATGACTTATTATTATACAAGTTACCTCACTGCCTTACAGACTATCACATGCCACTAGTTCATGATTATAGTACTAGGTTCAAGGTTAAGGGATGACTTATTAACCAACAGTGTTACCTCACTGGCTTACAGACTATCACATGCCACCATGTTCATGATTATATTACTAGGTTCAGGGTTAAGGGATGACTTATTATTATACAAGTTACCTCACTGCCTTACAGACTATCAAATGCCACCATGTTCATGATTATACTACTAGGTTCAAGGTTAAGGGATGACTTATTATTATACAAGTTACCTCACTGCCTTACAGACTATCACATAGTTCATGATTATAGTACGACGTTCAAGGTTAAGGGATGACTTATTGAACAAGTTACCTCAAAGCCTTACAGACTATCACATGCCACCATGTTCATGATTATAGTACTAGGTTCAAGGTTAAGGGATGATTTATTAAACAACAAGTTACCTCACTGCCTTACCGACTATCACATGCCACTAGTTCATGATTATAGTACTAGGTTCAAGGTTAAGGGATGACTTATTGAACAAGTTACCTCAAAGCCTTACAGACTATCACATGCCACCATGTTCATGATTATAGTACTAGGTTCAAGGTTAAGGGATGATTTATTAAACAACAAGTTACCTCACTGCCTTACAGACTATCTCATGCCACCATGTTCATGATTATAGTACTAGGTTCAAGGTTAAGGGACGACTTATTATTATACAAGTTACCTCACTGCCTTACAACTATCACATGCCACTAGTTCATGATTATAGTACTAGGTTCAAGGTTAAGGGATGACTTATTAAACAACAGTGTTACCTCACTGCCTTACAGACTATCACATGCCACTAGTTCATGATTATAGTACTAGGTTCAAGGTTAAGGGATGACTTATTGAACAAGTTACCTCAAATCCTTACAGACTATCACATGCCACCATGTTCATGATTATAGTACTAGGTTCAAGGTTAAGGGATGATTTATTAAACAAGTTACCTCACTGCCTTACAGACTATCACATGCCACTAGTTCATGATTATAGTACTAGGTTCAAGGTTAAGGGATGACTTATTAAACAACAGTGTTACCTCACTGCCTTACAGACTATCACATGCCACTAGTTCATGATTATAGTACTAGGTTCAAGGTTAAGGGATGACTTATTGAACAAGTTACCTCAAATCCTTACAGACTATCACATGCCACCATGTTCATGATTATAGTACTAGGTTCAAGGTTAAGGGATGATTTATTAAACAAGTTACCTCACTGCCTTACAGACTATCACATGCCACTAGTTCATGATTATAGTACTAGGTTCAAGGTTAAGGGATTGACTTATTAAACAACAAGTTACCTCACTGCCTTACAGACTATCACATGCCACTAGTTCATGATTATAGTACTAGGTTCAAGGTTAAGGGATGACTTATTAAACAAGTTACCTCTGAGTCACCACTTTGCAGGCTATCACATGCCACTAGTTCATGATTATAGTATTAGGTTCAATTTTAAGGGATGACTTATTAAACAACAAGTTACCTCACTGCCTTACAGACTATCACATGCCACTAGTTCATGATTATAGTACTAGGTTCAAGGTTAAGGGATGACTTATTAAACAACAAGTTACCCCACTCACTACCTTAAAGACTATCCAATGCCACTAATTCATGATTATAGTACTAGGTTCAAGGTTAGGGGATGATTTATTAAACAAGTTACCTTACTGCCTTACAGACTATCACATATGCCACCATGTTCATGATTATAGTACTAGGTTCAAGGTTAAGAGATGACTTATTAAACAACAAGTTAAATCACTGCCTTACAGACTATCACATGCCACCATGTTCATGATTATATTACTAGGTTCAAGGTTAAGGGATGACTTATTATTATACAAGTTACCTCACTGCCTTCCAGACTATCACATGCCACTAGTTCATGATTATTGTACTAGGTTCAAGGTTAAGGGATGACTTATTAAACAACAAGTTACCTCGCTGCCTTACAGAATATCACATGCCACCATGTTCATGATTATACTAGGTTCAAGGTTAAGGGATGACTTATTAAAGAACAAGTTACCTCACTGCCTTACAGACATTCACATGCCACTAGTTCATGATTATAGTACTAGGCTCAAGGTTAAGGGATGACTTATTAAACAACTAGTTACCTCACTGGCTTACAGACTATCACATATGCCACCATGTTCATGATTATATTATTAGGTTCAAGGTTAAGGGATGACTTATTATTATACAAGTTACCTCACTGCCTTACAGACAGTCCACATGCCACTAGTTCATGATTATAGTACTAGGTTCAAGGTTAAGGGATGACTTATTAAACAAGTTACCTCACCACTTTACAGGCTATCACATGCCACTAGTTCATGATTATAGTACTAGGTTCAAGGTTAAGGGATGACTTATTAAACAACAAGTTACCTCACTGCCTTACAGACTATCACATGCCACTAGTTCATGATTATATAGGTTCAAGGTTAAGGGATGACTTATTAAACAACAAGTTACCCCACTCACTACCTTACAGACTATCAAATGCCACTAATTCATGATTATAGTACTAGGTTCAAGGTTAAGGGATGATTTATTAAACAAGTTACATTACTGCCTTACAGACTATCACATATGCCACCATCTTCATGATTATAGTACTAGGTTCGAGGTTAAGGGATGACTTATTATTATACAAGTTACCTCACTGCCTTACAGACTATCACATGCCACCATGTTCATGATTATATTAGTAGGTTCAAGGTTAAGGGACGACTTATTATTATACAAGTTACCTCACTGCCTTCCAAACTATCACATGCCACTAGTTCATGATTATAGTACTAGGCTCAAGGTTAAGGGATGACTTATTAAACAACAAGTTACTTCACTGCCTTACAGACTATCACATGCCACCATGTTCATGATTATATTACTAGGTTCAAGGTTAAGGGACGACTTATTATTATACAAGTTACCTCACTGCCTTACAGACTATCACATGCCACTAGTTCATGATTATAGTACTAGGTTCAAGGTTAAGGGATGATTTATTAAACAACAAGTTACCTCACTGCCTTACAGACTATTACATGCCACCATGTTCATGATTATAGTTCTAGGTTCAAGGTTAAGGGATGACTTATTATTATACAAGTTACCTCACTGCCTTACAGACTATCACATGCCACTAGTTCATGATTATAGTACTAGGTTCAAGGTTAAGGGACGACTTATTATTATACAAGTTACCTCACTGCCTTTCAAACTATCACATGCCACTAGTTCATGATTATAGTACTAGGTTCAAGGTTAAGGGATGATTTATTAAACAACAAGTTACCTCACTGCCTTACAGACTATCACATGCCACCATGTTCTTGATTATAGTTCTAGGTTCAAGGTTAAGGGATGACTTATTATTATACAAGTTACCTCACTGCCTTACAGACTATCACATGCCACCATGTTCATGATTATAGTACTAGGTTCAAGGTTAAGGGATGACTTATTATTATACAAGTTACCTCACTGCCTTACAGACTATCACATGCCACTAGTTCATGATTATAGTACTAGGTTCAAGGTTAAGGGATGACTTATTTTTATACAAGTTAACACACTGCCTTACAGACTATCACATGCCACCATGTTCATGATTATACTAGGTTCAAGGTTAAGGGATGACTTATTAAACAACAAGTTACCTCACTGCCTTACAGACTATCACATGCAACCATGTTCATGATTATAGTACTAGGTTCAAGGTTAAAGGATGATTTATTAACAACAAGTTACCTCACTGCCTTACAGTCTATCACATGCCACCATGTTCATGATTATTGTACTAGGTTCAAAGTTAAGGGATGACTTATTATTACACAAGTTACCTCACTGCCTTACAGACTATCACATGCCACTAGTTCATGATTATAGTACTAGGTTCAAGGTTAAGGGATGACTTATTATTATACAAGTTACCTCACTGCCTTACAGATTATCACATGCCACCATGTTCATGATTATAGTACTAGGTTCAAGGTTAAGGGATGACTTATTAAATAACAAGTTACCTCACTGCCTTACAGACTACCACATGCCACTAGTTCATGATTATAGTACTAGGTTCAAGGTTAAGGGATGACTTATGAAACAAGTTACCTCACCACTTTACAGGCTATCACATGCCACTAGTTCATGATTATAGTACTAGGTTCAATGTTAAGGGATGACTTATTAAACAACAAGTTACCTCACTGCCTTACAGACTACCACATGCCACTAGTTCATGATTATAGTACTAGGTTCAAGGTTAAGGGATGATTTATTAAACAAGTTACCTTACTGCCTTGCAGACTATCACTTGCCACCATGTTCATGATTATAGTACTAGGTTCAAGGTTAAGGGATGACTTATTAAACAAGTTACCTCACTGCCTTACAGACTATCACATGCCACCATGTTCATGATTATAGTACTAGGTTCAAGGTTAAGGGATGACTTATTAAGTAACAAGTTACCTCACTGCCTTACAGACTATCACATGCCACCATGTTCATGATTATAGTACTAGGTTCAAGGTTAAGGGATGACTTATTTTTATACAAGTTACCTCACTGCCTTACAGACTATCACATGCCACCATATTCATGATTATAGTACTAGGTTCAAGGTTAAAGGATGATTTATTAAACAACAAGTTACCTCACTCCCTTACAGTCTATCACATGCCACCATGTTCATGATTATAGTACTAGGTTCAAGGTTAAGGGATCACTTTTTATTATACAAGTTACCTCACTGCCTTACAGATTATCACATGCCACCATGTTCATGATTATAGTACTAGGTTCAAGGTTAAGGGATGACTTATTAAATAACAAGTTACCTCACTGCCTTACAGACTACCACATGCCACTAGTTCATGATTATAGTACTAGGTTCAAGGTTAAGGGATGACTTATGAAACAAGTTACCTCACCACTTTACAGGCTATCACATGCCACTAGTTCATGATTATAGTACTAGGTTCAATGTTAAGGGACGACTTATTAAACAACAAGTTACCTCACTGCCTTACAGACTACCACATGCCACTAGTTCATGATTATAGTACTAGGTTCAAGGTTAAGGGATGATTTATTAGACAAGTTACCTTACTGCCTTGCAGACTATCACTTGCCACCATGTTCATGATTATAGTACTAGGTTCAAGGTTAAGGGATGACTTATTAAACAAGTTACCTCACTGCCTTACAGACTATCACATGCCACTAGTTCATGATTATAGTACTAGGTCCAATGTTAAGGGATGACTTACTAAACAACAAGTTACCTCAAAGCCTTACAGACTATCACATGCCACCATGTTCATGATTATAGTACTAGGTTCACGGTTAAGGGATGACTTATTAAACAAGTTACCTCACTGCCTTACAGACTACCACATGCCACTAGTTCATGATTATAGTACTAGGTTCAAGGTTAAGGGATGACTTATTAAACAACAAGTTACCTCACTGCCTTACAGACTATCACATGCCACCATGTTCATGATTATAGTACTAGGTTCAAGGTTAAGGGATGATTTATTAAACAACAAGTTACCTCACTGCCTTACAGTCTATTACATGCCACCATGTTCATGATTATAGTACTAGGTTCAAGGTTAAGGGATGACTTATTATTATACAAGTTACCTCACTGCCTTACAGACTATCTCATGCCACCATGTTCATGATTATAGTACTAGGTTCAAGGTTAAGGGACGACTTATTATTATACAAGTTACCTCACTGCCTTACAACTATCACATGCCACTAGTTCATGATTATAGTACTAGGTTCAAGGTTAAGGTATGATTTAATAAACAACAAGTTACCTCACTGCCTTACAGACTATCACATGCCACTAGTTCATGATTATAGTACTAGGTTCAAGGTTAAGGGATGACTTTTTAAACAACAGTGTTACCTCACTGCCTTACAGACTATCACATGCCACTAGTTCATGATTATAGTACTAGGTTCAAGGTTAAGGGATGACTTATTGAACAAGTTACCTCAAATCCTTACAGACTATCACATGCCACCATGTTCATGATTATAGTACTAGGTTCAAGGTTAAGGGATGATTTATTAAACAAGTTACCTCACTGCCTTACAGACTATCACATGCCACTAGTTCATGATTATAGTACTAGGTTCAAGGTTAAGGGATTGACTTATTAAACAACAAGTTACCTCACTGCCTTACAGACTATCACATGCCACTAGTTCATGATTATAGTACTAGGTTCAAGGTTAAGGGATGACTTATTAAACAAGTTACCTCTGAGTCACCACTTTGCAGGCTATCACATGCCACTAGTTCATGATTATAGTACTAGGTTCAAGGTTAAGGGATGACTTATTAAACAACAAGTTACCCCACTCACTACCTTAAAGACTATCCAATGCCACTAATTCATGATTATAGTACTAGGTTCAAGGTTAGGGGATGATTTATTAAACAAGTTACCTTTAAGTTACTGCCTTACAGACTATCACATATGCCACCATGTTCATGATTATAGTACTAGGTTCAAGGTTAAGAGATGACTTATTAAACAACAAGTTAAATCACTGCCTTACAGACTATCACATGCCACCATGTTCATGATTATATTACTAGGTTCAAGGTTAAGGGATGACTTATTATTATACAAGTTACCTCACTGCCTTCCAGACTATCACATGCCACTAGTTCATGATTATTGTACTAGGTTCAAGGTTAAGGGATGACTTATTAAACAACAAGTTACCTCGCTGCCTTACAGACTATCACATGCCACCATGTTCATGATTATATTACTAGGTTCAAGGTTAAGGGATGACTTATTATTATACAAGTTACCTCACTGCCTTCCAGACTATCACATGCCACTAGTTCATGATTATTGTGCTAGGTTCAAGGTTAAGGGATGACTTATTAAAGAACAAGTTACCTCACTGCCTTACAGACTATCACATGCCACTAGTTCATGATTATAGTACTAGGCTCAAGGTTAAGGGATGACTTATTAAACAACAAGTTACCTCACTGGCTTACAGACTATCACATGCCACCATGTTCATGATTATATTACTAGGTTCAAGGTTAAGGGATGACTTATTATTATACAAGTTACCTCACTGCCTTACAGACTATCACATGCCACTAGTTCATGATTATAGTACTAGGTTCAAGGTTAACGGATGACTTATTGAACAAGTTACCTCAAAGCCTTACAGACTATCACATGCCACCATGTTCATGATTATAGTACTTAGGTTCAAGGTTAAGGGATGATTTATTAAACAACAAGTTACCTCACTGCCTTACAGACTATCATATGCCAATAGTTCATGATTATATTACTAGGTTCAAGGTTAAGGGATGACTTATTGAACAAGTTACCGCAAAGCCTTACAGACCATCACATGCCACCATGTTCATGATTATAGTACTAGGTTCAAGGTTAAGGGATGATTTATTAAACAACAAGTTACCTCACTGCCTTACAGACTATCACATGCCACCATGTTCATGATTATAGTACTAGGTTCAAGGTAAAGGGACGACTTATTATTATACAAGTTACCTCACTGCCTTACAACTATCACATGCCACTAGTTCATGATTATAGTACTAGGTTCAAGATTAAGGGATGATTTATTAAACAACAAGTTACCTCACTGCCTTACAGACTATCACATGCCACTAGTTCATGATTATAGTACTAGGTTCAAGGTTAAGGGATGACTTATTAAACAACGGTGTTACCTCACTGCCTTACAGACTATCACATGCCACTAGTTCATGATTATAGTACTAGGTTCAAGGTTAAGGGATGACTTATTGAACAAGTTACCTCACTGGCTTACAGACTATCACATGCCACCATGTTCATGATTATATTACTAGGTTCAAGGTTAAGGGATGACTTATTATTATACAAGTTACCTCACTGCCTTACAGACTATCACATGCCACTAGTTCATGATTATAGTACTAGGTTCAAGGTTAAGGGATGACTTATTAACCAACAGTGTTACCTCACTGGCTTACAGACTATCACATGCCACCATGTTCATGATTATATTACTAGGTTCAGGGTTAAGGGATGACTTATTATTATACAAGTTACCTCACTGCCTTACAGACTATCAAATGCCACCATGTTCATGATTATACTACTAGGTTCAAGGTTAAGGGATGACTTATTATTATACAAGTTACCTCACTGCCTTACAGACTATCACATAGTTCATGATTATAGTACGACGTTCAAGGTTAAGGGATGACTTATTGAACAAGTTACCTCAAAGCCTTACAGACTATCACATGCCACCATGTTCATGATTATAGTACTAGGTTCAAGGTTAAGGGATGATTTATTAAACAACAAGTTACCTCACTGCCTTACCGACTATCACATGCCACTAGTTCATGATTATAGTACTAGGTTCAAGGTTAAGGGATGACTTATTGAACAAGTTACCTCAAAGCCTTACAGACTATCACATGCCACCATGTTCATGATTATAGTACTAGGTTCAAGGTTAAGGGATGATTTATTAAACAACAAGTTACCTCACTGCCTTACAGACTATCTCATGCCACCATGTTCATGATTATAGTACTAGGTTCAAGGTTAAGGGACGACTTATTATTATACAAGTTACCTCACTGCCTTACAACTATCACATGCCACTAGTTCATGATTATAGTACTAGGTTCAAGGTTAAGGTATGATTTAATAAACAACAAGTTACCTCACTGCCTTACAGACTATCACATGCCACTAGTTCATGATTATAGTACTAGGTTCAAGGTTAAGGGATGACTTATTAAACAACAGTGTTACCTCACTGCCTTACAGACTATCACATGCCACTAGTTCATGATTATAGTACTAGGTTCAAGGTTAAGGGATGACTTATTGAACAAGTTACCTCAAATCCTTACAGACTATCACATGCCACCATGTTCATGATTATAGTACTAGGTTCAAGGTTAAGGGATGATTTATTAAACAAGTTACCTCACTGCCTTACAGACTATCACATGCCACTAGTTCATGATTATAGTACTAGGTTCAAGGTTAAGGGATTGACTTATTAAACAACAAGTTACCTCACTGCCTTACAGACTATCACATGCCACTAGTTCATGATTATAGTACTAGGTTCAAGGTTAAGGGATGACTTATTAATAAACAAGTTACCTCTGAGTCACCACTTTGCAGGCTATCACATGCCACTAGTTCATGATTATAGTATTAGGTTCAATTTTAAGGGATGACTTATTAAACAACAAGTTACCTCACTGCCTTACAGACTATCACATGCCACTAGTTCATGATTATAGTACTAGGTTCAAGGTTAAGGGATGACTTATTAAACAACAAGTTACCCCACTCACTACCTTAAAGACTATCCAATGCCACTAATTCATGATTATAGTACTAGGTTCAAGGTTAGGGGATGATTTATTAAACAAGTTACCTTACTGCCTTACAGACTATCACATATGCCACCATGTTCATGATTATAGTACTAGGTTCAAGGTTAAGAGATGACTTATTAAACAACAAGTTAAATCACTGCCTTACAGACTATCACATGCCACCATGTTCATGATTATATTACTAGGTTCAAGGTTAAGGGATGACTTATTATTATACAAGTTACCTCACTGCCTTCCAGACTATCACATGCCACTAGTTCATGATTATTGTACTAGGTTCAAGGTTAAGGGATGACTTATTAAACAACAAGTTACCTCGCTGCCTTACAGAATATCACATGCCACCATGTTCATGATTATACTAGGTTCAAGGTTAAGGGATGACTTATTAAAGAACAAGTTACCTCACTGCCTTACAGACATTCACATGCCACTAGTTCATGATTATAGTACTAGGCTCAAGGTTAAGGGATGACTTATTAAACAACTAGTTACCTCACTGGCTTACAGACTATCACATATGCCACCATGTTCATGATTATATTATTAGGTTCAAGGTTAAGGGATGACTTATTATTATACAAGTTACCTCACTGCCTTACAGACAGTCCACATGCCACTAGTTCATGATTATAGTACTAGGTTCAAGGTTAAGGGATGACTTATTAAACAAGTTACCTCACCACTTTACAGGCTATCACATGCCACTAGTTCATGATTATAGTACTAGGTTCAAGGTTAAGGGATGACTTATTAAACAACAAGTTACCTCACTGCCTTACAGACTATCACATGCCACTAGTTCATGATTATATAGGTTCAAGGTTAAGGGATGACTTATTAAACAACAAGTTACCCCACTCACTACCTTACAGACTATCAAATGCCACTAATTCATGATTATAGTACTAGGTTCAAGGTTAAGGGATGATTTATTAAACAAGTTACCTTACTGCCTTACAGACTATCACATATGCCACCATCTTCATGATTATAGTACTAGGTTCGAGGTTAAGGGATGACTTATTATTATACAAGTTACCTCACTGCCTTACAGACTATCACATGCCACCATGTTCATGATTATATTAGTAGGTTCAAGGTTAAGGGACGACTTATTATTATACAAGTTACCTCACTGCCTTCCAAACTATCACATGCCACTAGTTCATGATTATAGTACTAGGCTCAAGGTTAAGGGATGACTTATTAAACAACAAGTTACTTCACTGCCTTACAGACTATCACATGCCACCATGTTCATGATTATATTACTAGGTTCAAGGTTAAGGGACGACGTATTATTATACAAGTTACCTCACTGCCTTACAGACTATCACATGCCACTAGTTCATGATTATAGTACTAGGTTCAAGGTTAAGGGATGATTTATTAAACAACAAGTTACCTCACTGCCTTACAGACTATTACATGCCACCATGTTCATGATTATAGTTCTAGGTTCAAGGTTAAGGGATGACTTATTATTATACAAGTTACCTCACTGCCTTACAGACTATCACATGCCACTAGTTCATGATTATAGTACTAGGTTCAAGGTTAAGGGACGACTTATTATTATACAAGTTACCTCACTGCCTTTCAAACTATCACATGCCACTAGTTCATGATTATAGTACTAGGTTCAAGGTTAAGGGATGATTTATTAAACAACAAGTTACCTCACTGCCTTACAGACTATCACATGCCACCATGTTCTTGATTATAGTTCTAGGTTCAAGGTTAAGGGATGACTTATTATTATACAAGTTACCTCACTGCCTTACAGACTATCACATGCCACCATGTTCATGATTATAGTACTAGGTTCAAGGTTAAGGGATGACTTATTATTATACAAGTTACCTCACTGCCTTACAGACTATCACATGCCACTAGTTCATGATTATAGTACTAGGTTCAAGGTTAAGGGATGACTTATTTTTATACAAGTTAACACACTGCCTTACAGACTATCACATGCCACCATGTTCATGATTATACTAGGTTCAAGGTTAAGGGATGACTTATTAAACAACAAGTTACCTCACTGCCTTACAGACTATCACATGCAACCATGTTCATGATTATAGTACTAGGTTCAAGGTTAAAGGATGATTTATTAACAACAAGTTACCTCACTGCCTTACAGTCTATCACATGCCACCATGTTCATGATTATTGTACTAGGTTCAAAGTTAAGGGATGACTTATTATTACACAAGTTACCTCACTGCCTTACAGACTATCACATGCCACTAGTTCATGATTATAGTACTAGGTTCAAGGTTAAGGGATGACTTATTATTATACAAGTTACCTCACTGCCTTACAGATTATCACATGCCACCATGTTCATGATTATAGTACTAGGTTCAAGGTTAAGGGATGACTTATTAAATAACAAGTTACCTCACTGCCTTACAGACTACCACATGCCACTAGTTCATGATTATAGTACTAGGTTCAAGGTTAAGGGATGACTTATGAAACAAGTTACCTCACCACTTTACAGGCTATCACATGCCACTAGTTCATGATTATAGTACTAGGTTCAATGTTAAGGGATGACTTATTAAACAACAAGTTACCTCACTGCCTTACAGACTACCACATGCCACTAGTTCATGATTATAGTACTAGGTTCAAGGTTAAGGGATGATTTATTAAACAAGTTACCTTACTGCCTTGCAGACTATCACTTGCCACCATGTTCATGATTATAGTACTAGGTTCAAGGTTAAGGGATGACTTATTAAACAAGTTACCTCACTGCCTTACAGACTATCACATGCCACCATGTTCATGATTATAGTACTAGGTTCAAGGTTAAGGGATGACTTATTAAGTAACAAGTTACCTCACTGCCTTACAGACTATCACATGCCACCATGTTCATGATTATAGTACTAGGTTCAAGGTTAAGGGATGACTTATTTTTATACAAGTTACCTCACTGCCTTACAGACTATCACATGCCACCATATTCATGATTATAGTACTAGGTTCAAGGTTAAAGGATGATTTATTAAACAACAAGTTACCTCACTCCCTTACAGTCTATCACATGCCACCATGTTCATGATTATAGTACTAGGTTCAAGGTTAAGGGATCACTTTTTATTATACAAGTTACCTCACTGCCTTACAGATTATCACATGCCACCATGTTCATGATTATAGTACTAGGTTCAAGGTTAAGGGATGACTTATTAAATAACAAGTTACCTCACTGCCTTACAGACTACCACATGCCACTAGTTCATGATTATAGTACTAGGTTCAAGGTTAAGGGATGACTTATGAAACAAGTTACCTCACCACTTTACAGGCTATCACATGCCACTAGTTCATGATTATAGTACTAGGTTCAATGTTAAGGGACGACTTATTAAACAACAAGTTACCTCACTGCCTTACAGACTACCACATGCCACTAGTTCATGATTATAGTACTAGGTTCAAGGTTAAGGGATGATTTATTAGACAAGTTACCTTACTGCCTTGCAGACTATCACTTGCCACCATGTTCATGATTATAGTACTAGGTTCAAGGTTAAGGGATGACTTATTAAACAACAAGTTACCCCACTCACTACCTTAAAGACTATCCAATGCCACTAATTCATGATTATAGTACTAGGTTCAAGGTTAGGGGATGATTTATTAAACAAGTTACCTTACTGCCTTACAGACTATCACATATGCCACCATGTTCATGATTATAGTACTAGGTTCAAGGTTAAGAGATGACTTATTAAACAACAAGTTAAATCACTGCCTTACAGACTATCACATGCCACCATGTTCATGATTATATTACTAGGTTCAAGGTTAAGGGATGACTTATTATTATACAAGTTACCTCACTGCCTTCCAGACTATCACATGCCACTAGTTCATGATTATTGTACTAGGTTCAAGGTTAAGGGATGACTTATTAAACAACAAGTTACCTCGCTGCCTTACAGAATATCACATGCCACCATGTTCATGATTATACTAGGTTCAAGGTTAAGGGATGACTTATTAAAGAACAAGTTACCTCACTGCCTTACAGACATTCACATGCCACTAGTTCATGATTATAGTACTAGGCTCAAGGTTAAGGGATGACTTATTAAACAACTAGTTACCTCACTGGCTTACAGACTATCACATATGCCACCATGTTCATGATTATATTATTAGGTTCAAGGTTAAGGGATGACTTATTATTATACAAGTTACCTCACTGCCTTACAGACAGTCCACATGCCACTAGTTCATGATTATAGTACTAGGTTCAAGGTTAAGGGATGACTTATTAAACAAGTTACCTCACCACTTTACAGGCTATCACATGCCACTAGTTCATGATTATAGTACTAGGTTCAAGGTTAAGGGATGACTTATTAAACAACAAGTTACCTCACTGCCTTACAGACTATCACATGCCACTAGTTCATGATTATATAGGTTCAAGGTTAAGGGATGACTTATTAAACAACAAGTTACCCCACTCACTACCTTACAGACTATCAAATGCCACTAATTCATGATTATAGTACTAGGTTCAAGGTTAAGGGATGATTTATTAAACAAGTTACCTTACTGCCTTACAGACTATCACATATGCCACCATCTTCATGATTATAGTACTAGGTTCGAGGTTAAGGGATGACTTATTATTATACAAGTTACCTCACTGCCTTACAGACTATCACATGCCACCATGTTCATGATTATATTAGTAGGTTCAAGGTTAAGGGACGACTTATTATTATACAAGTTACCTCACTGCCTTCCAAACTATCACATGCCACTAGTTCATGATTATAGTACTAGGCTCAAGGTTAAGGGATGACTTATTAAACAACAAGTTACTTCACTGCCTTACAGACTATCACATGCCACCATGTTCATGATTATATTACTAGGTTCAAGGTTAAGGGACGACTTATTATTATACAAGTTACCTCACTGCCTTACAGACTATCACATGCCACTAGTTCATGATTATAGTACTAGGTTCAAGGTTAAGGGATGATTTATTAAACAACAAGTTACCTCACTGCCTTACAGACTATTACATGCCACCATGTTCATGATTATAGTTCTAGGTTCAAGGTTAAGGGATGACTTATTATTATACAAGTTACCTCACTGCCTTACAGACTATCACATGCCACTAGTTCATGATTATAGTACTAGGTTCAAGGTTAAGGGACGACTTATTATTATACAAGTTACCTCACTGCCTTTCAAACTATCACATGCCACTAGTTCATGATTATAGTACTAGGTTCAAGGTTAAGGGATGATTTATTAAACAACAAGTTACCTCACTGCCTTACAGACTATCACATGCCACCATGTTCTTGATTATAGTTCTAGGTTCAAGGTTAAGGGATGACTTATTATTATACAAGTTACCTCACTGCCTTACAGACTATCACATGCCACCATGTTCATGATTATAGTACTAGGTTCAAGGTTAAGGGATGACTTATTATTATACAAGTTACCTCACTGCCTTACAGACTATCACATGCCACTAGTTCATGATTATAGTACTAGGTTCAAGGTTAAGGGATGACTTATTTTTATACAAGTTAACACACTGCCTTACAGACTATCACATGCCACCATGTTCATGATTATACTAGGTTCAAGGTTAAGGGATGACTTATTAAACAACAAGTTACCTCACTGCCTTACAGACTATCACATGCAACCATGTTCATGATTATAGTACTAGGTTCAAGGTTAAAGGATGATTTATTAACAACAAGTTACCTCACTGCCTTACAGTCTATCACATGCCACCATGTTCATGATTATTGTACTAGGTTCAAAGTTAAGGGATGACTTATTATTACACAAGTTACCTCACTGCCTTACAGACTATCACATGCCACTAGTTCATGATTATAGTACTAGGTTCAAGGTTAAGGGATGACTTATTATTATACAAGTTACCTCACTGCCTTACAGATTATCACATGCCACCATGTTCATGATTATAGTACTAGGTTCAAGGTTAAGGGATGACTTATTAAATAACAAGTTACCTCACTGCCTTACAGACTACCACATGCCACTAGTTCATGATTATAGTACTAGGTTCAAGGTTAAGGGATGACTTATGAAACAAGTTACCTCACCACTTTACAGGCTATCACATGCCACTAGTTCATGATTATAGTACTAGGTTCAATGTTAAGGGATGACTTATTAAACAACAAGTTACCTCACTGCCTTACAGACTACCACATGCCACTAGTTCATGATTATAGTACTAGGTTCAAGGTTAAGGGATGATTTATTAAACAAGTTACCTTACTGCCTTGCAGACTATCACTTGCCACCATGTTCATGATTATAGTACTAGGTTCAAGGTTAAGGGATGACTTATTAAACAAGTTACCTCACTGCCTTACAGACTATCACATGCCACCATGTTCATGATTATAGTACTAGGTTCAAGGTTAAGGGATGACTTATTAAGTAACAAGTTACCTCACTGCCTTACAGACTATCACATGCCACCATGTTCATGATTATAGTACTAGGTTCAAGGTTAAGGGATGACTTATTTTTATACAAGTTACCTCACTGCCTTACAGACTATCACATGCCACCATATTCATGATTATAGTACTAGGTTCAAGGTTAAAGGATGATTTATTAAACAACAAGTTACCTCACTCCCTTACAGTCTATCACATGCCACCATGTTCATGATTATAGTACTAGGTTCAAGGTTAAGGGATCACTTTTTATTATACAAGTTACCTCACTGCCTTACAGATTATCACATGCCACCATGTTCATGATTATAGTACTAGGTTCAAGGTTAAGGGATGACTTATTAAATAACAAGTTACCTCACTGCCTTACAGACTACCACATGCCACTAGTTCATGATTATAGTACTAGGTTCAAGGTTAAGGGATGACTTATGAAACAAGTTACCTCACCACTTTACAGGCTATCACATGCCACTAGTTCATGATTATAGTACTAGGTTCAATGTTAAGGGACGACTTATTAAACAACAAGTTACCTCACTGCCTTACAGACTACCACATGCCACTAGTTCATGATTATAGTACTAGGTTCAAGGTTAAGGGATGATTTATTAGACAAGTTACCTTACTGCCTTGCAGACTATCACTTGCCACCATGTTCATGATTATAGTACTAGGTTCAAGGTTAAGGGATGACTTATTAAACAAGTTACCTCACTGCCTTACAGACTATCGAGGTATGTAATTCGCCCAAAACTGACCAAGTACGGGCAGAGTTACGAGCTCGTAAGTCTCAAGTACGAGTGACGTCATACTCTTGTAAGTTGTAGTTGGCCTAATTTTCGATGAGTACGCAGAGGACTCACGCTTGTCGTATTCCGCGAGTACGTGGCGAATATCCGAATTTATCGGTCATCCGAACTGACTACGTGTCCCCCGAAAAAAATATATTGTTCTGATATCAAAGTAATGTTTCGGTAAAAATTTTAAGTTTGATGAATGACGATCGACTTGTGAATGAGCGCGGTTTGTCTTGGAGCTACAGTGTGTATTGTTTGTAAACAATCACTGTCCACCACTTGAATGACGTGATGTTAATGACGTACGGTAAAACAAAAGACGACTACATCGAGTGCATTGGAACGATCACACCTTCAATAACATCTCAATAAAGTTGTTCTCCTATTGACCACCCCATTGTCTTTTGTATGATTCATAAAAGATTTGAAATGATTGTGAAATGGTGAGAACGACATGTCACACTCTGACTATAGTGGCGACTTTCAAACAATTTGTCGGCATGAGATGTAACGCAATCATTGATGATTGAAAGTGTGATACCAAAAAGATGATTGTCGGTCAGAAGTGAAAGGAGTTTCGTTTCTTTTTCCAATAAAGATTTTCAAAGGTGTAAAACTTTTTCAGCTTTGGCCTACCTATAAATCTGCGATGTCTAGGAAGGAATCCTCACTCGATCGTGAAACTTAAGATAAAGTCGAAAACGATGTCCCGTGTGAACCAGTACTATTGCACGGCGAAGCGGTAGCTATGCTTTCTCCATGTTTGTTATGACTAGAGTCGCAGCCTGATTGTGAACCTACCCAGTTGTTATTGCTCCGTAGTTTACACAGAAAAGCAGCAGACAGCCGTGCAATGAAACAGAAACCCCTGACTTAGTTTTTCTGAACTTTATTTTTTTTTCTCATTGAGTGGCTAAATTGCGGACACATCGTTTTATACACATTGATACAATTTGATTACATTTACATGTCAGTGAACACTATTTATAGATGCAACCATGACAACAATGCGTTCTTATCAGCTGTCCACCACCTCGTCTCGTCGTCGTCTTTCTTGTAAATACGTTTTTTGAATTCTTCTACACATATTCAATTCGTTTTCCTATTATATTCAACCTTTTGACCCCACCCGTCCCATTTCGATGCCGAACTGACCGCATATCCGAACTAAATGCATGTCCCCGTTAGCGTTCGGATAATCGACGTCACTCGTATTTCTTACGAGCTCGTTACGTCACCCGTTAACGGTACGGTATATATACGTTCTGACGTCACTCGTACTTGAGACTTGCGAGCTCGTAACTCTGCCCGTACTTGGTCAGTTTTGGGCCAATTACTTACATGGACTATCACATGCCACTAGTTCATGATTATAGTACTAGGTCCAATGTTAAGGGATGACTTACTAAACAACAAGTTACCTCAAAGCCTTACAGACTATCACATGCCACCATGTTCATGATTATAGTACTAGGTTCACGGTTAAGGGATGACTTATTAAACAAGTTACCTCACTGCCTTACAGACTACCACATGCCACTAGTTCATGATTATAGTACTAGGTTCAAGGTTAAGGGATGACTTATTAAACAACAAGTTACCTCACTGCCTTACAGACTATCACATGCCACCATGTTCATGATTATAGTACTAGGTTCAAGGTTAAGGGATGATTTATTAAACAACAAGTTACCTCACTGCCTTACAGTCTATTACATGCCACCATGTTCATGATTATAGTACTAGGTTCAAGGTTAAGGGATGACTTATTATTATACAAGTTACCTCACTGCCTTACAGACTATCTCATGCCACCATGTTCATGATTATAGTACTAGGTTCAAGGTTAAGGGACGACTTATTATTATACAAGTTACCTCACTGCCTTACAACTATCACATGCCACTAGTTCATGATTATAGTACTAGGTTCAAGGTTAAGGTATGATTTAATAAACAACAAGTTACCTCACTGCCTTACAGACTATCACATGCCACTAGTTCATGATTATAGTACTAGGTTCAAGGTTAAGGGATGACTTATTAAACAACAGTGTTACCTCACTGCCTTACAGACTATCACATGCCACTAGTTCATGATTATAGTACTAGGTTCAAGGTTAAGGGATGACTTATTGAACAAGTTACCTCAAATCCTTACAGACTATCACATGCCACCATGTTCATGATTATAGTACTAGGTTCAAGGTTAAGGGATGATTTATTAAACAAGTTACCTCACTGCCTTACAGACTATCACATGCCACTAGTTCATGATTATAGTACTAGGTTCAAGGTTAAGGGATTGACTTATTAAACAACAAGTTACCTCACTGCCTTACAGACTATCACATGCCACTAGTTCATGATTATAGTACTAGGTTCAAGGTTAAGGGATGACTTATTAAACAAGTTACCTCTGAGTCACCACTTTGCAGGCTATCACATGCCACTAGTTCATGATTATAGTATTAGGTTCAATTTTAAGGGATGACTTATTAAACAACAAGTTACCTCACTGCCTTACAGACTATCACATGCCACTAGTTCATGATTATAGTACTAGGTTCAAGGTTAAGGGATGACTTATTAAACAACAAGTTACCCCACTCACTACCTTAAAGACTATCCAATGCCACTAATTCATGATTATAGTACTAGGTTCAAGGTTAGGGGATGATTTATTAAACAAGTTACCTTACTGCCTTACAGACTATCACATATGCCACCATGTTCATGATTATAGTACTAGGTTCAAGGTTAAGAGATGACTTATTAAACAACAAGTTAAATCACTGCCTTACAGACTATCACATGCCACCATGTTCATGATTATATTACTAGGTTCAAGGTTAAGGGATGACTTATTATTATACAAGTTACCTCACTGCCTTCCAGACTATCACATGCCACTAGTTCATGATTATTGTACTAGGTTCAAGGTTAAGGGATGACTTATTAAACAACAAGTTACCTCGCTGCCTTACAGAATATCACATGCCACCATGTTCATGATTATACTAGGTTCAAGGTTAAGGGATGACTTATTAAAGAACAAGTTACCTCACTGCCTTACAGACTTTCACATGCCACTAGTTCATGATTATAGTACTAGGCTCAAGGTTAAGGGATGACTTATTAAACAACTAGTTACCTCACTGGCTTACAGACTATCACATATGCCACCATGTTCATGATTATATTATTAGGTTCAAGGTTAAGGGATGACTTATTATTATACAAGTTACCTCACTGCCTTACAGACAGTCCACATGCCACTAGTTCATGATTATAGTACTAGGTTCAAGGTTAAGGGATGACTTATTAAACAAGTTACCTCACCACTTTACAGGCTATCACATGCCACTAGTTCATGATTATAGTACTAGGTTCAAGGTTAAGGGATGACTTATTAAACAACAAGTTACCTCACTGCCTTACAGACTATCACATGCCACTAGTTCATGATTATAGTACTAGGTTCAAGGTTAAGGGATGACTTATTAAACAACAAGTTACCCCACTCACTACCTTACAGACTATCAAATGCCACTAATTCATGATTATAGTACTAGGTTCAAGGTTAAGGGATGATTTATTAAACAAGTTACCTTACTGCCTTACAGACTATCACATATGCCACCATCTTCATGATTATAGTACTAGGTTCGAGGTTAAGGGATGACTTATTATTATACAAGTTACCTCACTGCCTTACAGACTATCACATGCCACCATGTTCATGATTATATTAGTAGGTTCAAGGTTAAGGGACGACTTATTATTATACAAGTTACCTCACTGCCTTTCAAACTATCACATGCCACTAGTTCATGATTATAGTACTAGGCTCAAGGTTAAGGGATGACTTATTAAACAACAAGTTACTTCACTGCCTTACAGACTATCACATGCCACCATGTTCATGATTATATTACTAGGTTCAAGGTTAAGGGACGACTTATTATTATACAAGTTACCTCACTGCCTTACAGACTATCACATGCCACTAGTTCATGATTATAGTACTAGGTTCAAGGTTAAGGGATGATTTATTAAACAACAAGTTACCTCACTGCCTTACAGACTATTACATGCCACCATGTTCATGATTATAGTTCTAGGTTCAAGGTTAAGGGATGACTTATTATTATACAAGTTACCTCACTGCCTTACAGACTATCACATGCCACTAGTTCATGATTATAGTACTAGGTTCAAGGTTAAGGGACGACTTATTATTATACAAGTTACCTCACTGCCTTGCAGACTATCACTTGCCACCATGTTCATGATTATAGTACTAGGTTCAAGGTAAAGGGATGACTTATTAAACAAGTTACCTCACTGCCTTACAGACTATCACATGCCACCATGTTCATGATTATAGTACTAGGTTCAAGGTTAAGGGATGACTTATTAAGTAACAAGTTACCTCACTGCCTTACAGACTATCACATGCCACCATATTCATGATTATAGTACTAGGTTCAAGGTTAAAGGATGATTTATTAAACAACAAGTTACCTCACTCCCTTACAGTCTATCACATGCCACCATGTTCATGATTATAGTACTAGGTTCAAGGTTAAGGGATCACTTTTTATTATACAAGTTACCTCACTGCCTTACAGATTATCACATGCCACCATGTTCATGATTATAGTACTAGGTTCAAGGTTAAGGGATGACTTATTAAATAACAAGTTACCTCACTGCCTTACAGACTACCACATGCCACTAGTTCATGATTATAGTACTAGGTTCAAGGTTAAGGGATGACTTATGAAACAAGTTACCTCACCACTTTACAGGCTATCACATGCCACTAGTTCATGATTATAGTACTAGGTTCAATGTTAAGGGACGACTTATTAAACAACAAGTTACCTCACTGCCTTACAGACTACCACATGCCACTAGTTCATGATTATAGTACTAGGTTCAAGGTTAAGGGATGACTTATTAAACAACAAGTTACCTCACTGCCTTACAGACTATCACATGCCACCATGTTCATGATTATAGTACTAGGTTCAAGGTTAAGGGATGATTTATTAAACAACAAGTTACCTCACTGCCTTACAGTCTATTACATGCCACCATGTTCATGATTATAGTACTAGGTTCAAGGTTAAGGGATGACTTATTATTATACAAGTTACCTCACTGCCTTACAGACTATCTCATGCCACCATGTTCATGATTATAGTACTAGGTTCAAGGTTAAGGGACGACTTATTATTATACAAGTTACCTCACTGCCTTACAACTATCACATGCCACTAGTTCATGATTATAGTACTAGGTTCAAGGTTAAGGTATGATTTAATAAACAACAAGTTACCTCACTGCCTTACAGACTATCACATGCCACTAGTTCATGATTATAGTACTAGGTTCAAGGTTAAGGGATGACTTATTAAACAACAGTGTTACCTCACTGCCTTACAGACTATCACATGCCACTAGTTCATGATTATAGTACTAGGTTCAAGGTTAAGGGATGACTTATTGAACAAGTTACCTCAAATCCTTACAGACTATCACATGCCACCATGTTCATGATTATAGTACTAGGTTCAAGGTTAAGGGATGATTTATTAAACAAGTTACCTCACTGCCTTACAGACTATCACATGCCACTAGTTCATGATTATAGTACTAGGTTCAAGGTTAAGGGATTGACTTATTAAACAACAAGTTACCTCACTGCCTTACAGACTATCACATGCCACTAGTTCATGATTATAGTACTAGGTTCAAGGTTAAGGGATGACTTATTAAACAAGTTACCTCTGAGTCACCACTTTGCAGGCTATCACATGCCACTAGTTCATGATTATAGTATTAGGTTCAATTTTAAGGGATGACTTATTAAACAACAAGTTACCTCACTGCCTTACAGACTATCACATGCCACTAGTTCATGATTATAGTACTAGGTTCAAGGTTAAGGGATGACTTATTAAACAACAAGTTACCTCAAAGCCTTACAGACTATTACATGCCACCATGTTCATGATTATAGTTCTAGGTTCAAGGTTAAGGGATGACTTATTATTATACAAGTTACCTCACTGCCTTACAGACTATCACATGCCACTAGTTCATGATTATAGTACTAGGTTCAAGGTTAAGGGACGACTTATTATTATACAAGTTACCTCACTGCCTTTCAAACTATCACATGCCACTAGTTCATGATTATAGTACTAGGTTCAAGGTTAAGGGATGATTTATTAAACAACAAGTTACCTCACTGCCTTACAGACTATCACATGCCACCATGTTCTTGATTATAGTTCTAGGTTCAAGGTTAAGGGATGACTTATTATTATACAAGTTACCTCACTGCCTTACAGACTATCACATGCCACCATGTTCATGATTATAGTACTAGGTTCAAGGTTAAGGGATGACTTATTATTATACAAGTTACCTCACTGCCTTACAGACTATCACATGCCACTAGTTCATGATTATAGTACTAGGTTCAAGGTTAAGGGATGACTTATTTTTATACAAGTTAACACACTGCCTTACAGACTATCACATGCCACCATGTTCATGATTATACTAGGTTCAAGGTTAAGGGATGACTTATTAAACAACAAGTTACCTCACTGCCTTACAGACTATCACATGCAACCATGTTCATGATTATAGTACTAGGTTCAAGGTTAAAGGATGATTTATTAACAACAAGTTACCTCACTGCCTTACAGTCTATCACATGCCACCATGTTCATGATTATTGTACTAGGTTCAAAGTTAAGGGATGACTTATTATTACACAAGTTACCTCACTGCCTTACAGACTATCACATGCCACTAGTTCATGATTATAGTACTAGGTTCAAGGTTAAGGGATGACTTATTATTATACAAGTTACCTCACTGCCTTACAGATTATCACATGCCACCATGTTCATGATTATAGTACTAGGTTCAAGGTTAAGGGATGACTTATTAAATAACAAGTTACCTCACTGCCTTACAGACTACCACATGCCACTAGTTCATGATTATAGTACTAGGTTCAAGGTTAAGGGATGACTTATGAAACAGGTTACCTCACCACTTTACAGGCTATCACATGCCACTAGTTCATGATTATAGTACTAGGTTCAATGTTAAGGGATGACTTATTAAACAACAAGTTACCTCACTGCCTTACAGACTACCACATGCCACTAGTTCATGATTATAGTACTAGGTTCAAGGTTAAGGGATGATTTATTAAACAAGTTACCTTACTGCCTTGCAGACTATCACTTGCCACCATGTTCATGATTATAGTACTAGGTTCAAGGTTAAGGGATGACTTATTAAACAAGTTACCTCACTGCCTTACAGACTATCACATGCCACCATGTTCATGATTATAGTACTAGGTTCAAGGTTAAGGGATGACTTATTTTTATACAAGTTACCTCACTGCCTTACAGACTATCACATGCCACCATATTCATGATTATAGTACTAGGTTCAAGGTTAAAGGATGATTTATTAAACAACAAGTTACCTCACTCCCTTACAGTCTATCACATGCCACCATGTTCATGATTATAGTACTAGGTTCAAGGTTAAGGGATCACTTTTTATTATACAAGTTACCTCACTGCCTTACAGACTATCACATGCCACCATGTTCATGATTATAGTACTAGGTTCAAGGTTAAGGGATGACTTATTAAATAACAAGTTACCTCACTGCCTTACATACTACCACATGCCACTAGTTCATGATTATAGTACTAGGTTCAAGGTTAAGGGATGACTTATGAAACAAGTTACCTCACCACTTTACAGGCTATCACATGCCACTAGTTCATGATTATAGTACTAGGTTCAATGTTAAGGGACGACTTATTAAACAACAAGTTACCTCACTGCCTTACAGACTACCACATGCCACTAGTTCATGATTATAGTACTAGGTTCAAGGTTAAGGGATGATTTATTAGACAAGTTACCTTACTGCCTTGCAGACTATCACTTGCCACCATGTTCATGATTATAGTACTAGGTTCAAGGTTAAGGGATGACTTATTAAACAAGTTACCTCACTGCCTTACAGACTATCACATGCCACTAGTTCATGATTATAGTACTAGGTTCAATGTTAAGGGATGACTTACTAAACAACAAGTTACCTCAAAGCCTTACAGACTATCACATGCCACCATGTTCATGATTATAGTACTAGGTTCACGGTTAAGGGATGACTTATTAAACAAGTTACCTCACTGCCTTACAGACTACCACATGCCACTAGTTCATGATTATAGTACTAGGTTCAAGGTTAAGGGATGACTTATTAAACAACAAGTTACCTCACTGCCTTACAGACTATCACATGCCACCATGTTCATGATTATAGTACTAGGTTCAAGGTTAAGGGATGATTTATTAAACAACAAGTTACCTCACTGCCTTACAGTCTATTACATGCCACCATGTTCATGACTATAGTACTAGGTTCAAGGTTAAGGGATGACTTATTATTATACAAGTTACCTCACTGCCATCACATGCCACTAGTTCATGATTATAGTACTAGGTTCAA